>NC_057809.1:355167241-355169481 GCF_018294505.1 Triticum aestivum
CTGCGGCGGCGCGGGATGAGAGAGAAGGCACGGGAGGCCACATGGCGGCGTCCGATTGGGCGAGGAGACGGTGGCGGACATGTCCGGTGGCGGGGAAGTTGTCCGGTGGCGCGGAGGAGGGTTGGATCTAGGGTTTTGCCCGAAAATTGGACGGGGAAGACCTTTATATAGGTAGATGGAGTTAGGAAAGTCCAAATGGAGTGCGGTTTTCGGCCACGCGATCATGATCAAACAGCCGAGAGGATGGAGGGGGTTTGGATAGGTTATTGGGCCGCTTTGAAGGGGTGTTGGGCTGCAACACACACGAGGCCTTTACGGTTCCCTGGTTAACCGTTGGAGTATCAAACGGACTCCAAATGACACAAAACTTGACAGGCGGTCTACCGGTGGTGTACCAAGGCTGCTTGGCAAATCTCGGTCCATTTCGAGAAAGTTTAACATCCGCACAGGAAAAGAGGCAAAAGGGGAACGCCGGATGACATAGGAGTGTCGGATTGCAAAACGGACAACGGGGAAAATGCTCGGATGCATGAGACGAACCCGTATGCAAATGCGATGCACATGATGACATGATATGAAATGCATGACATGAACAAAATGCAAAACAAAAACAAAACCCAACCACGAAGGGAAACTCATATCGCATCTCCGGAAAAGGCAAGAGTCGGAATTACAAATATGGAAAGTTGCATCCGGGGTGTTACGGGCGTCGACCACGACGGCGGTCGGAGCTCGGGTTTGGCCATGCGTGCTCCCGCAGCAAGCAAACATGCTGGCTAACGGCTTGTTAGGCTCCTGCAGATGCAGTGAGCACGATGACGCGCTCGGGGGAGAAGTGTGTGCGTTGCGGCTACAATGTGACAGGGTCAGTGGCGGCGGGCTCACGACCATGGCGGGGAGGCCAACTAGGCGACTTAAACGAGAGAAATAGGAGAGTGGTTCGGCACGAAAGCTCACAGCGAGGCTAACTGGCACGAGAGCGAGGTCTGGGATGCTCTGGAGAGGGCGAATGGAAGGGCGACGTCCAGCGGCCGAGCGCGGGGAAGACGGGTCGATGACGAGGGTTCAGAGCTCCCGGACTTGCGTGTGTCTGCGTGGAGATGCTACGGAGCTCAACGATGTTCCTGGACATGCTGGCGCGGCGAGAGGACGACGGCGACCATGAGAACGACGATGGCTTGGTCTCGGTACTTACGATGAGCTCGATTTTGAGGCCTATGCCCTATGGAGAGGGAGAGTGACCAAAGAGACGGGAAAGAGGCAGAGGAGGCTGCGGGGGTCTCTCTGGCGCGCAGGTAGGCCAGAGGGGGAGGCTCGGGCACGCGCGCGTCGACACGCCTTTGCCTACTAGCAGAGGTTGAAGACGGCGTCTGGTGGGATGCATAGTAACTGGGCCGCAGGTAAGCGCTTCTCTCTCTCTCTATGTTGTTTTGTTTTTATTTATTCCTTTTGCCACTTCTTTCAATTTATACAAATTCAAAACCAGTGACAAAATTCCCCTGAATATTTTTATGTTGCACAATGGAATTATCCAAAGACAAATAAATCATTTCAGAGTTATTTGAAATTATATTCTAGTTATATGAATATAACTCAAATTCAAATAGCTATTGATTTAACTCAAAGTCCCAAAATAATTCCTTAAAACTGTTCACTATTTTTGTTTTGGATCAAAACCCTCGCCAAAATCATCAAACATTAAAGAAGGAATTTCTTTGAATGAAATTTTAGGGTTCTTGATCTTCTTTTATTTAAATTTTTCTAAGGCTTGAAAATTCCCTCAATTCAAGTTTCTTGAGATTAACATGATGCATGAGATGCAACTAATTAAAATCATTATTCTAGGGTTGTGACAATTACATGCTTTGAGTAAGAAGAATGTGCCCTTCATATGGGGACCCTCACAAGATGCCACGTTTATGAGTCTAAGAATTGCTCACGCATGCTCCATTGCTTGCATTACCAAACTTTAATAAACGTTTGAAGTGCATTGTGATGCTAGTGATAATGGCATCGGTGGTGGGTTGATGCAAGAGAATATAATGATGAAAGTGGATTTTGAAAACTATCATTAAAAGTGTGATCAAACACCAAAAGGATACACAAAACACCAGAAATATACACTGAAACTCAAACACATGCACATGCATAATACATTCCCATGAAATAGACTAGTTTTGAGATATCAGAGTAGAGCACAGAAAGGAGCGAAAAGGAGCTAACATTGTAACCCTCCTTCC
>NC_057809.1:355169714-355201238 GCF_018294505.1 Triticum aestivum
ATAGAGTTGGAAATAGATTGGGTTAGAGATAGATAGAGTTGGTCTCCTTTTAAGTTTTTCTATCTAGTCTTCTGTAACCCAAACTCTGTAATCCTCAAGAGAGGCTCTCCTCTCGTTCGATCAATATAACTGCGGGCACTCTCCTTTGGAGGGTACGACGTTTCATCAAATCTTACATGGTATCAGAGCCCCTCTCTTCCAACACATCGAGCTACCTTCCTCAACCTCCTGCCATGGCGTCCTCCTCTAGCTCCACCACAAACTTTTCCCTCAACTCCCAAGTTTCAGAAAAACTCACTAGAACCAACTTCATCCTATGGCGTGCTCAAGTGCTATCGCAGATTCGAGCTGCGGGCATGTATGGCTACCTAGACAAAACCTATGCCGAACCACCCAAAACAATCACCACCAAAGACAGCGCCGGCAAGGATCAAGTCGTCATCAACCCTGAGTACCGTCTGGGCAAGGGAGGACCAGCAGGTGCTCGCATACTTGCTCAATAATCTCTCCAAGGAGGTCCTGATTCAAGTTGCCTCTCACGAGAAGGCTCATGCGATCTGGGATGCCCTGATAAGCATGTTTGCCTCCACATCAAGGTCCCGCATCAACAATTTTCGTGGCCTATCCGTCAGCCTATTTTGGTCCTTGTCCTTTCTATAGGATTTTCGTGGCCTCTTTCTGCATTGCCGATCTACGCCCGTTCTCTTGCCGCCAAGCTTCTTCCAGCGTTGGTTTTCTTGGGCTATGACACATTCTGTTGATGTGACATCGTCTTTTGACAACCCATCTTCTCTTCAAACTTATCTTGTGCCTTCTACTGATGTGTTATCTTACTTTGATGCATCATCTTCTTGTTATCCCTTCTTTGGCTAGACACAACAGGTTTTTGAAGACTCTTGATGCTACAACGACACTCTGAAGACACAGATTTTGGATTATCACTATTTTGTTCTGGTAAAACATGAGGGGATTGTTAAGGAGTATTATATTAGAGAGTGGACGGCGTCGAGGCTGGCCCGCTGTGGCCTGCAGCACCACCCTAGGTGCCTCCTTTGCGACCAAGACCCGGAGACCATCCAACACCTGCTCCTGGCGTGTCCATTTGCTAAGCAGACTTTGCACATCATCCTGGACTGGGCGCATATACCTGCCCAACCGCCAGCCAACGAAATTACCATGATGGAATGGTGGCTGTGTGCGATGGCACAGATCCCTCCTACACTACAAAAGCTCTGCAATCGATCACACTGCTCGTCCCCTGCATGATCTGGAAACAGAGGAACGAATGCGTCTTCGACAATGCAAGACCCTCGATAGATGCGCCAGTTGATAGGATTAAAGACGAGGCCAAATGTTGGGCAAAAAGCTGGGGCACAGGAGCTGCGGATTATCTTGCTCGCCTCCTGGGATGTCCACTGATCAGGCGCTAGGACTGTAAATATAACCTCCTAGGAGGCATGTACTCTCTCTCATCTTTTCAATGCAATGAAATGCAAAAATCATTTTGCGTTTTCTCGAAAAAAAATATTAGAGTGGATTTTTGCTCTCGGGCACCATGGAGCCCTCTATTTTCAAACATTCAAAATTCAACTTTTTTAGTTTCGAAAAGATCTGAAAAACATACAAGTACTTGTAGATGTATATTAGATGCGTGTGAAATTTCATCACAATATATGTTTTTATGCGGCCAATATGAAAAAAAAATCATGTGATTTTATAATGAATAGTACATATGCTAGAAATACGTGATTTTGTTATTTTTGTGTAGCTCGCATAAAAAAATATTTCGTCATGGAACTTCACAGACAAGTACTATACATCCATATGTATATGCGTATATTTTTCAGAAATTTTTTGAAACCTAAAATTTGAATTCTGAAGTTTCCAAATAAAGGTCTACGTGGAGCTCGAGCTCCATTAGGCATTTCCGTATTATATTGGCCCAATCTACTTTTCATAGTCGTATTAGTCCAGATTTCCTTCCTTGTACCCCAAGTCTATTGTACTATATATTTGCCCTATGGGCTATGCAATAAAATAAGGTTGCTCCTCTAACAACACACTATAACTCCTGTTGTAGTTCACGAACTAACTCTTTTTTAGCAACCGGCAGGAGCGCTGGCTTTTCATCTAGAAGAGGGAAATATATACATGTTGGCATGTTTTAAAACGGGTACATGCCGGAAACCCACCAAAACATTCCCTAACACTGCATGCAAACTACTCATGGTTCTGATATACTCTTGGCCAGAAGGCCACGTCCCTCTGCCTGATGTCCCCAAAAGGTGAGATGAGAAGGTTATTAGAAGCATCCAGGTCGAAATGTAGCTTTCAAGTTAAGTTCTTAATTAGTAGATGCTGCCGAAGGGAGTTGGGGTGCCATACACAAAAAGGAAGCGACTCATACAATGACAGAGGTACATAGAGCTCTTACGCCATGGTTCACGAACTATTTCTCCAATATAATGATATTTTTCAGGAACTAGCTGCATTGCCTCCTCATAGGAGTTTTGATCATGTCATCCCAAAAGCAAAAAAATGCCTCCTGGAGTCAAAAGCCAACTTGATCTCAGCCTTGATATCCGATACGGTATTTTGATGTGCCGAAAATCTAAGGAACCTATCCCGTAAGCAAAATGGCTTCTCTAGTATCAAACCTTGCCTCTACCCATTCACATATGTTGCTTGGCCAAAAACATGACATGCAAACTGCTGGAATTTAGCCTAGTTTTAAGCCAGACCAATAGCTTTTTCAGAAATTCTTAATAAATCCTAGAGGTCCACTTAACCCATTCGTGCAAGGGAGGTGGGACTAAAGTTTAGTCCCACATTGCTAGTTTGGTAGGAGTTGGACCTCCTTATAAAGAGAGGATGTTTTCCCACATGTATGAGCATGAGAACAAGAGACATTCACGCGCGCTCCTCCTCTGCTGCCCGTCTCGCCACGCCTCGTCACGACGCGCCGCCGGTTGCGGGAATGAGCCGATGTCTAAATTTTTGCCACGCATGACTGGTATACGAAAGGTCACACAGGAGCTGAAAAGTTTTGCTGTAGTGGAGATTGAAAACGATGCACCCTTCGGCTGCTGGCTGTTCGTTTCGTCTCCTTCTTTTCCTTCGCCTCCCATCGCTGCCTGTTCCCTTCCTTCTCCTGTGCCTATAAAAGAGAGGTTGATCCTCTCCAGAGAGACACACCAGAACATCATCTTCCTCTCGCCATCGAGTTCCAAGCTCTGACCTACTGTAAGGTCTCGTGCACCGCAGGCCGGGATAGTAGGCCTCCGAAACACCGCCACTTCGAGTCCTGTACAAGAGAAGGGTGATAAGGTTTTTGGGGAGCCTCTGCGCGACTACTGACTTCATCATCACGGAAGCCACGGACGCCGATGAGCACTTCCCAAACGACGACTTCTTCCCCGACGTCGACAACCTCTTCGATGGCATGGCCGGCGAGGAAGTCCACCCCAAGTCCAATACCTCTGCCGCTGCTTCGTACGTCCTTGTGTTCTTTCTGTTTAAGATCCTGCCACAGTTTCCTGTTCTAGCTTCTGTTGTACATGTGTTCTATTCATATTCAGTACCTCAGATGCCATTTGCATACTCTGTGTCAGATTGCATGACTTGTCTCATATCTGCTATGATAGTCATGTTTAATCTACTGTTTTTGTTAATAAAATCACATGGTAAATTGCTCGTATTTTCAACAATCCAAAAACTTTATTATAGGCAATTTACCTCTGAGTGGTTTTGCTGCTTCCATGAGGCCTCCTATGTTTGAGGGTGTGCACTATAAGAGGTGGCGTGTGAGAGCCGTTCTATGGTTTCAAACCATGAGCTGCTATGACGCCACTCTTGGCAAAACCTGAAGGAGTTCTTGATCCTCAGCAGGAACTTTCAAAAAACGGATACCTTGTTTAAGACTGCTCTCATGAGTGTTCTTGGTGAGAACATAGTTGATGCTTATGTGTCAATTGATAATGCATAAGATATGTGGGACGCACTCGAGGCCAAGTTTGGGGTCTCGGTGCCGGCACTGAGCTGTATATCATGGAACAATTCTATGACTAGAGGATGACAAGCGCTCCGTGGTTTAGCAAGCTCACGAGATACAGTCATTTGCTAGAGAACTTGAGCACTTTAATTTTATGTAACTGGACAAGTTTGTTGTCGAAGGCATCATCACTAAGCTTCCTCTCTCGTGGAGGAACTTTGCTACCTCTCTGAAGCATAAGAGGCAGGAGTTTTCCGTTCCGGATCTCATTGGTACTCTTGATGTGGAAGAAAAGGCGAGAGCAAAAGACATACGTGCTCGAGGTATTGAGGGAGGTTCTACTGCCAATCTGGTACAGAAGAAAAACTTTCAGCCCCACAAGTTCAAGAACAAGGGCAAGTTTGATGGTAAAGGGAAGTTTGATGGGAAGAACAATGCTTCGCAGCACACCAACTTCAAGAAGAAGACTGACAAGAAAGGAATTTGTCATGTGTGCGGAGATCCTGATCATTGGGCTCCTAGTTGCCCTAACCCTTATTACAAGCGTCAACATGGGAAAGGCGGCAAGACCGCTAATGTGACGCCCCGAGACCGTTGCGCCAGGTGTCGTCCAGTTATTCGCTGGTGTTGCCTTGTCATTTGCTTGCGTGTTGCATCTTGTCATGTCATTATGTGCATTGCATCATCATGTTTTCAAAACTTGCATCTGTCCCGGTCTCCCAGTTTCTTTCGTTGTCCGTTCTGAGCCCAGACACACTTGCACACGCCCGCGGCACGTCCGAAATATTATTTTATAAGTGGCCGGGAAATGTTCTCGGAATGGGATGAAAGTTGGCGTGCGGTGTTGTTTTGTTGTCAGTAGGCCGCCTGCCAAGTTTCATCGCGTTCGGAGTCCGTTTGACGCCCCAACCGATAACTATAGCGGCAGCATAGCCGGTCTTTTCCTCGGACGTTTTCGGTCTCCGAAAACAATCGCCGGGCCTCCCTCTCTTCTCTTCTCTCAGCTCAAGACCGTCTACTCAGCCCACTACCTACCGCCAGGTCCAACCTAACCTCTCTCGTCAGCCCGCCGCCCTCCTCGCGCGCGCGTCCGATAGTTATCCCGAACCCGACTAGGACTGTCGCTACCGTGGTGTCCGGATCATCTCCAAACGTCTACAAAATATCTCCGTTTTCCTTTTTGGACTCCCTACCAATTTGTTTGTCGACCGTCCGATTACGATCGAAGGGTTATTCTAGTCCTTTCTAAATTTCTTTTGCTATATACAGTAGACTAACCCATACCTATTCTAGTCAAACCCTAGTCCGAGGAGCCGTCCCATCCTTTCCATCCGTCCCATCCGCCGCCATCTCCTCGTTTTCCTCTCCTGCCAAATCCAACCAGCGGCCCCCGACCATCTCCCTTGATTTCCGCCGCCACCCAACCAGTGCTTCCCTCCCGATCCACCAACCACAGCCGTTGCACCGTGCTCCTCCCTCGCCACAGCAGCAGCACCCGAGGCCGACCTCCTCCCTCTCCCTTCGTTCTTCCCCTTCTGTCTCTCTCGCGCTCTCAATTTCTCTCTCTCGCCAGGTACAGGAGCAAGAGGAGCACGCCCCGGTTGGCATGGCGCCATGGCCACCGTTCCGTGTCATCGAGCCTCGCCAAGTCCTCCCTCGCACCGGATCCACCCATCCCCGATGCCTGCGCCTCCTTCCTGCTCGGATTCGGCAAGTTCCGAGCCAAGTCGCCGTGTTCCCTGCCTGCTGCCTCCTCTCCGTCCTGCTCGTCCCGCCTCGCTCTAGGGCCAGCTCCGCCACCGCGCCAAGTACCTCCGCCCCGTCCTCGCCTGGATCCAGCCGCCCCTGCTTCCCGTCGAGCCTCCCCGCCTTGGATCCGGTCGTCCCCGCGACGTCCCGCCGCGCCAAGCCCCCTCCAGCCGCGGGTCTCCTTCGCTGCATCGAGCGGCAGCAGTTCGGGCAGAGGAGGATGGTGCCTCTGCCTCGACACCCCGCGCGTCGTCTGCGTGCGTTGACCGCTGCGCGAGGCCCAGCTCCTCCCAAGCCGGCCCCTCTCCACGTCGCCCACGCCCTGGCCTCGAGCCAGCCGGCCCCTCTTGGGCCTCCTCCACAAACTGGGCCTGGCCCATGGGTGAGGCACACCCCAGCACCCCTTTTGTTCTCCTCCTGTTGGGCTAGATTTTAGATGCAGCCCGAATCATGTTTTTTCCCGTGGAACGAATTTAGCTATTAATCCTGAGGCGGTTGTTTTGCAGAAAAGTCCCTAGAGTTCATGCATATAATAACTCACAAACCGTGCATCGGACTAAAACAAACTTTATATGTAAAATGCTTAGTTTTTCTTCTAGTTTCATAATTTGCCACTTTCATCTATGTTTAAAATGTTTAAAATCTTGTTTGTTTAAATTTGCTTAAATAACTTAATTAAAATGCTTTAATTCAAACTAATTAACCGTAGCTTCGAACTTAATAAACTTTATATGTAAATGGGGTGGAAAAATGCCTAGTTTAACATGGTGGCTTTACTTTGCATGTTTAATAACTCTAAAATTGTGTTTAGGGCAGAACAGTACCAAAACCTACAATATGCACATGAGGAGTTTTCGGACTTGTTGTTTATTGTTCCGGCCTCATTTAAACTTGCCTAGATAGGTAGTTTTCATTTGCTTCACCCCTTGCCATGTTAATCAACATTTAATATTGTTGGATACATAAACGAGATCGAACTAAATAACTTGTCGTGGTGTTTCGTCAATATGCAACTCGTTGCATATTGATCTCCGCTTAATTTGTAGAATTGCTTGTGCACTTTGCCATGCCATGCCTCATTAAACCGGGCATGCATCATACTTGGTTGTGCATCATGCCATGCTTATGTGATGGTTGTTTACTATGTTGTTTGCTCCTTTTCGGGTTACTTCTCGCGTTAGCTTCGGTTTCGTTCCGGAGTTGTGAGGATCCGTTCATCTACGTCCGTTTGTCTTCTTCATGGACTCGTTCTTCTTCCTTGCGGGATCTCAGGCAAGATGACCATACCCTCGAAATCACTTCTATCTTTGCTTGCTAGTTGCTCGCTCTATTGCTATGCCGCAATACCTACCACATGCTTTATCATGCCTCCCATATTGCCATGTTCAGCCTCTAACCCACCTTGTCCTAGCAAACCGTTGTTTGGCTATGTTACCGCTTTGCTCAGCCCCTCTTATAGCGTTGTTAGTTGCAGGTGAAGATGAAGTTTGTTCCAGGTTGGAACATGGATATGTTGGGATAACACAATATCTCTTATTTAATTAATGCATCTATATACTTGGTAATGGGTGGAAGGCTCGGCCTTATGCCTGGTGTTTTGTTCCATTCTTGCCGCCCTAGTTTTCCGTTATACCGGTGTTATGTTCCTTGATTTTGCGTTCCTTACACGGTTGGGTGTTATGGGGACCCCTTGACAGTTCGCTTTGAATAAAACTCCTCCAGGAAGTCCCAACCTTGGTTTTACCATTTGCCTCACCACCACCTACTTTTCCCTTGGGAGTCGCTCTCTCGAGGGTCATCTTTATTTTAAGCCCCCCCCCGGGCCAGTGCTTGTCTAAGTGTTGGTCCGAACTAGAGTCTTTTGCAGCGCCACCTCGAGGAAACTTGAGGGCTGGTTTTAGTTGTACGAAGTGCTCATCCGGTGTTGCCCTGAGAATGAGATATGTGCAGCTCCTATCGGGATGTCGGCGCATCGGACGGTCTTGCTGGTCTTGTTTTACCATTGTCGAAATGTCTTGTAACCGGGATTCCGAGACTGATCGGGTCTTCTCGGGAGAAGGAATAGTCTTCGTTGACCGTGAGAGATTGTGATGGGCTAAGTTGGGACACCCCTGCAGGGTTTTGAACTTTCGAAAGCCGTGCCAGCGGTTATGGGCAGATGGGAATTTGTTAATGTCTGGTTGTAGAGAACTTGAAACTTAACTTAATTAAAATGCATCAACCGCGTGTGTAGCCGTGATGGTCTCTTCTCGGCAGAGTCCAGGAAGTGAACACGGCGTTGGAGTTATGCTTGAAACGTAAGTAGTTTCAGGATCACTTCTTGATCACTTCTAGTTCATGACCGTGCTTTGCTTCTCTTCTCGCTCTTATTTTGCGTAAGTTAGCCACCATATATGCTAGTGCTTACTGCAGCTCCACCTCAATACCCTATCCTACCCATAAGCTTAAATAGTCTTGATCTCACGGGTGTGAGATTGCTGAGTCCCCGTGACTCACAGATTATTTCCAAAACCAGTTTGCAGGTGCCGATGATACCGTGCAGGTGACTCAACCAAGCTCAAGGAGGAGCTCGATGAAGATCTTGTTCATCGTGTTGTTTCGTTTCAGTTGATCAGTAGTGGAGCCCAATCGGGGCGATTGGGGATCTTTTGCATTAGGGGTAGTCTTCTTTTATTTTAGTTCCGTAGACGGACCTTGATTGTATCTGGATGATGTAATGCTATATTCATGTATTGTGTGAAGTGGCGATTGTAAGCCAGCTCTGTACCTCTTTCTTATTCAGTACATGGGATGTGTAAAGATTACCCCTCTTGCGACATGCCTACAATGCGGTTATGCCTCTAAGTCGTGCTCCGACACGTGGGAGATATAGCCGCATCATGGGGTGTTACAAATTGGTAATCAGAGCCTTCCCCAACTTAGGAGCCCCCTGCTTGATCGAATCGTTGGCGTTGTTGAGTCTAGAAAAATGTTTTGAGTCTTATAAGATTATATATATCGGAGAGTAGGATTTTTTTTATTCCTCAATCCCATCATTGCTCTGGTGAGGCCTCCTGACGTAGAAGTTTTGACTCTTCTCTTCTCAAATTTAACGAAATTTTTTTAAAATCAGGCGAGTATCTTGGAATCGTTCCGATGGTTTTGTGACGAGAACATTGTTCTTGGTGCCTCCTGACATTTAGGGGTTGTGGCAGTGTCCCGGGGAGTTGAGCTCCGAGGTGTTGTCGTCACAATTTTATCGTTGCAGTTCTGGTATACCTGAGTTCGCCGACATCGAAAATCTCTTTTATGCAGTTGTTGGTGAGATAACCTCGACGCCACCCAGTATTGGGGCGGGAGTTCGGGAGTATTGCCATAACTCGTATAACGGATGCTTTTCGAAGGTTGAGGTAAATGATTTCCGAAGGTTTCTTGGTTATGTGTTGAAGGATGGATACAGCTGGATGTAGGATTTGCTAGTTTTGGGTGAGATATTATGCTTCCCCTGTATCCCCAACACCTGAATGCATAACCAGATAGTTTCGGGAGTTTATAAGTGGGAATTCAAGTAGCTCCTAAGATATCTTTCCGACAAATGCATGATATGAGATTGGGGTTCGACGTCTAGTGGTCCGCCTGTCCACAGTTGGTTTTACAATGGTCTCGTTGTGTCTTAAAGAGTCCTTGGCTATGCTGACTCGAGGACATTTCGTATGTCATGTGCACTGCCTTGTACATGATGGTGCTGTACGATCGAGCCCGTGTGGGCCCCACCACAAAAACTTCGAACGAAATCTCTATCATATGTTTGTTCCGGCTTATTCTGCAACCTAATACTTTGTTTTTTGTTTTGGTTTGTGATATTCGAGTTGCTTCAATGTCAAATGTTGATTCCATACCTTTCCTAAGCGGTGTTCTCATACTCCTATGTGAATACTAATCCTTCATGATAATAGAGATTGTCATGTCAATCCTTTTCAACCAGCGTGTTTCTCTTCAAATGGATCCGATCATTTCTACATCTGCAGGATCAGATCAAGTTTTTTCTCAACGGTGTTTGTTTCATCCGTCCCAAGTTGTCTTTGTTTTTCCCATCCTCCCACCCTTTTTTTTTAAGGACTCAGATTTCTTATTCAAGTATCCTTTTATTGATGGGAAGTCTCTCCATTCTTTTCTGCCAATGCTCTTACCCGGTGATTCTCTTGAAGATGCTCTACTAGTTCATCATTCTTCGTTCTCTTTCTTCTCCGGTGGATCCAATTCATGCTTTGTTAATCATATCTTTTTCTCGGTTCAAATGCTTTCTCATGTCGTTGCACCTCTTAAATCATCCACTTCTCGCTATTCAATTGTTTCGGAGTGTCGAAAATATCTCAGAAGATTCAAGTTTCCATTCTCATTTCACTCAAGTTCTTTTAAGGATGTTACCTCATTCAAGCCATTTATTTCAACCGGCGCAATCTCGCTTTTAAATTGTTCAACGGTGTTTCTTTTGAGTGGACCCTAACCTACAGGTCTTTCCCAGGATCTTACCTGACTCTTCTAATTTTCCCGGAGCTTCTCAAATTCTTTTTAAAGTTTGACGTAAGAATGAATTATCATCAGTCTTATGTATTTTCTCCAAGACCTGTCAAATTCTTTTCACCGTTGGCTCAACCTTTCTATTCGTCATCCCGGAGTATCTCAATTGTTCATGGTGGTGTTTCTTTTTGTCATTCTCAACACTTGAAGACCGAAGAAGAGTTTTTTCTCCATATCTTATCTGTTCTTTCAGAGATTCATGGTTCTAGCTTGATGCCTTCCTCTCATAATTGTTTTGATTGTGAGAATTCTATTCACCTGTCCGGAGAAATTCAACATTCTTTTCTGTTTGATTCTCTGAAGGCCAAATTTCAGATTTATTCATTCTCAGCTTTCAGCTCTCGTTCTCAAAATCTTATCGGTGCATCATTCAAATATTCTCTAATCAGCTCATGATCTCTTCATTCTCTTGTATCTAAATTTCTCCAAGTATTTTTGTTCGTTTTCAAATTCTTACCGGTGATTTATCCCTTTAGTTCGTTCGTTTTTCAATTCTTACGATGGTTCGTTCAAGAGTTCTCTTCCTTAGTTATCATATCAATTCATTCGTTCTTTCCAATCCTACCAGTGGTTCGTTGAAGACCTTCTCAAGATTACGCTATATCTCTCCTAAATCCTTTCCAATGAGAATAAGTAGTATGCCAAATCCGTGCTTGTCATCAATTTAATTGGTGAAGGATATGCATAACATAATTCTTATTCTTGCTCCGTCCAAGTGATTGATTCATTCTTCCGGAGTTTGTTTACGATGAGTCAATTCTCGGTTTCAATTGTTTCATCTTTCTTTTGTTACCGGAGTTCCAAGCTCTCTCATTTATCTCGTCTTGAAGATCCATCTAATCATTGCAAGATTTCACCTTGTATTTTCAACTTCTATTTCTTTCTGTCATTCTTTTATTACCGGAGTTCTTCATGGAGGCTCAACATGGTGGTTCGTCAAGGATTCCTTTCATTCTTCAATTGCCCTCAAGATTTCTCTCGAAGCTAAGATCCGCCAAGCTATACTCCAAAATAAACCTGGTGCTCGACACGTGTTTTGTTTCGAGGAGTTAAAGTATTCTTCATCTTGCATCCGAAGTACAATTCTTTCTATCTTATCTTTTCAGGTGGTGTTATCTCATTCTTGGCAATTTCCCTTCATGCTTCATGATTCACAAGTTGTCCGGAATGACATATTTTAAACCCACCATTTCCAATTCATTCATGAGTTCCTTTGCAACCCATCAATATCTTTATTAGAGTTATCTTGGGTTATATTTCACCTAAAGCCTTTCCTAAGGAATGTTGCTATTGTGGTGCTTATTAATAATCCAAGTTTTCTCCTATTCTCGCTATGAAAGACGTTTTGATCTCTCCGTCGCTCTCAAGCAAGCAATTGTTTTCGTTTGTGGCGGGTTTTCACCTCAAGTTTTGAGATGTTTTCATAAGCCCACAAGCAGCTTATTGTTTTCGTTGTTGATTTTTCAACAACTCCGTTCAAGTCTTCTTCGTAAGGATGTTTTCTTTCAAATTCATTTGTGGGAAGAGTTATCATTTTCTTCTCCATAATTTAATTCCAATGATCTATCTTCTATTATTTCTTCCGAAGGCATTATGATGTTTTACTCTTCGACCCATCATTTCATTTTTGTCAAAGATCATGTTCTTTTCTTTGATAATCCATTCAGCCGGAGTGTCGTGCCCTTTTTTCAAGTTCTTCCCATTCTGTCAAGTTTTGTCTCTTTTCTCAACCGGAGTGCTGTCTGAAATCTTTCTTACCCCTTGTACCATTCTTTCAATAGTTCCGGAGCCAGTGTGCTGTTGATCTCATCAAGTATGCTCTCATCTTGTCAAGTTCTTTTTAATTCCTTCCATTTACAGTCGGAGTGCTGTTCAAATTATATCATTATTTTTCCTTCTCTATCTTGTTTTACCCGGAGTGTAGTGGCTATCATTCCTCTCTTAACCGGAGTCTCATCCAAGTGCTTTTATTTTGCGAAGATCATTTCTTTACCTTGCATTTCCAACCGGAGTGTTGTCCTAATTGATCCTTATCGTTCCTTGTACATCTCGTTTCTACCGGAGTGCTTGCATGTACTTCTTGTCCATTGCAACCCTTTTTCTTATGTCTTTCAACCTACAAGGTTCTCGCAATGTTCTTTGTTCCTCTTTGATAACGGAGTGTTTCAACTTTGTTCATCTTCGTTGTTTTCTTCTTTAAAGTTGTTCAACCTCTAAGGTTCTTTAGTTTCACTCTTTTGTCAAGAAGCAACTTTGTTTTACCTATTCCTCTTCCATTTCTCTCCGGTGCCATCCTGGATCTCGGGACGAGATCCTCTTGTAGTGGTGGAGTGTTGTGACGCCCCGAGACCGTTGCGCCAGGTGTCGTCCAGTTATTCGCGGTTGTTGCCTTGTCATTTGCTTGTGTGTTGCATCTTGTCATGTCATCATGTGCATTGCATCATCATGTTTTCAAAACATGCATTTGTCCCGGTCTCCCAATTCCTTCCATTGTCCGTTCTGAGCCCAGAAACACTTGCACGCGCCCGCGGCACGTCCGAAATATTATTTTATAAGTGGCCGGGAAATGTTCTCGGAATGGGATGAAAGTTGGCGTGCGGTGTTGTTTTGTTGTCAGTAGGCCGCCTGCCAAGTTTCATCGCGTTCGGAGTCCGTTTGACGCCCCAACCGATAACTATAGCGGCAGTATAGCCGGTCTTTTCCTCGGACGTTTTCGGTCTTCGAAAACAATCGCCGGGCCTCCCTCTCTTCTCTTCTCTCAGCTCAAGACCGTCTACTCAGCCCACTACCTACCGCCAGGTCCAACCTAACCTCTCTCGTCAGCCCGCCGCCCTCCTCGCGCGCGCGTCCGATAGTTGTCCCGAACCCGACTAGGACTGTCGCTACCGTGGTGTCCGGATCATCTCCAAACGTCTACAAAATATCTCTGTTTTCCTTTTTGGACTCCCTACCAATTTGTTTGTCGACCGTCCGATTACGATCGAAGGGTTATTCTAGTCCTTTCTAAATTTCTTTTGCTATATACAGTAGACTAACCCATACCTATTCTAGTCAAACCCTAGTCCGAGGAGCCGTCCCATCCTTTCCATCCGTCCCATCCGCCGCCATCTCCTCGTTTTCCTCTCCTGCCAGATCCAACCAGCGGCCCCCGACCATCTCCCTTGATTTCCGCCGCCACCCAACCAGTGCTTCCCTCCTGATCCACCAACCACAGCCGTTGCACCGTGCTCCTCCCTCGCCACAGCAGCAGCACCCGAGGCCGACCTCCTCCCTCTCCCTTCGTTCTTCCCCTTCTGTCTCTCTCGCGCTCTCAATTTCTCTCTCTCGCCAGGTACAGGAGCAAGAGGAGCTCGCCCCGGTTGGCATGGCGCCATGGCCACCGTTTCGTGTCATCGAGCCTCGCCAAGTCCTCCCTCGCACCGGATCCACCCATCCTCGATGCATGCGCCTCCTTCCTGCTCGGATTCGGCAAGTTCCGAGCCAAGTCGCCGTGTTCCCTGCCTGCTGCCTTCTCTCCGTCCTGCTCGTCCCGCCTCGCTCTAGGGCCAGCTCCGCCACCGCGCCAAGTACCTCTGCCCCGTCCTCGCCTGGATCCAGCCGCCCCTGCTTCCCGTCGAGCCTCCCCGCCTTGGATCCGGTCGTCCCCGCGACGTCCCGCCGCGCCAAGCCCCCTCCAGCCGCGGGTCTCCTTCGCTGCATCGAGCGGCAGCAGTTCGGGCAGAGGAGGATGGTGCCTCTGCCTCGACACCCCGCGCGTCGTCTGCGTGCGTTGACCGCTGCGCGAGGCCCAGCTCCTCCCAAGCCGGCCCCTCTCCACGTCGCCCACGCCCTGGCCTCGAGCCAGCCGGCCCCTCTTGGGCCTCCTCCACAAACTGGGCCTGGCCCATGGGTGAGGCACACCCCAGCACCCCTTTTGTTCTCCTCCTGTTGCGCTAGATTTTAGATGCAGCCCGAATCATGTTTTTTTTCCCGTGGAACGAATTTAGCTATTAATCCTGAGGCGGTTGTTTTGCAGAAAAGTCCCTAGAGTTCATGCATATAATAACTCACAAACCGTGCATCGGATTAAAACAAACTTTATATGTAAAATGCTTAGTTTTTCTTCTAGTTTCATAATTTGCCACTTTCATATAATAACTCCGCCTATGTTGTCTCAACATAGCCGGTCCCAAGCCCGGGTAAAGGAGGAGGGTTGTGATAGGCTTGGCGAGCCAACGTAAAAACTCAGCCACTCTTATGAAGATGAAACCCAAAAGATTTTCGTTGGGGCGTAACCCTCTCAGCGACGCGCCACATCGGAACCCGGTGTGGTGGAAAATGGGCAGGGGCCGGGCCGTCACCCCCCAAGTGGCGCGCCGTATCTTGATCCGGATACGATGGCAAGTGAGCGAGGATCGGGTCGTCGCATCCTTAGTGGCGCGCTACATCGGCGCCCGAATGTAGTGGAAAATGAGCAAGGGTCTTCGCATTTGACTCGACGAGTGCGAAGGGTAAGGAAGCTAGCCGAGCCTAGGAGGATTCGCTTAGGTAGCTGGAACGTAGGGTCTCTGACAGGGAAGCTTCGGGAGCTAGTTGATGCAGCAGTGAGGAGAGGTGTTGATATCCTTTGCGTCCAAGAAACCAAATGGAGAGGACAGAAGGCGAAGGAGGTGGAGGATACCGGCTTCAAGCTGTGGTACACGGGGACGGCTGCAAACAGAAATGGCGTAGGCATCTTGATCAACAAGAGCCTCAAGTATGGAGTGGTAGACGTCAGGAGACGTGGGGACCGGATTATCCTGGTCAAGCGGGTAGCTGAGGACTTGGTTCTCAATGTTATCAGCGCATATGCCCCGCAAGTAGGCCACAATGAGAACACCAAGAGGGAGTTCTGGGAAGGCTTGGAAGACATGGTTAGGAGTGTACCGATTGGTGAGAAGCTCTTCATAGGAGGAGACCTCAATGGCCACGTGGGTACATCTAACACAGGTTTTGAAGGGGCGCATGGGGGCTTTGGCTATGGCATCAGGAATCAAGAAGGAGAAGATGTCTTAAGCTTTGCTCTAGCCTACAACATGATTGTAGCTAACACCCTCTTTAGAAAGAGAGAATCACATCTGGTGACTTTTAGTAGTGGCCAACACTCTAGCCAGATTGATTTCATCCTCTCGAGAAGAGAAGATAGGCGTGCGTGCCTAGACTGTAAGGTGATACCTGGGGAGAGTGTTGTACCCCAGCATAAGCTGGTGGTTGCTGACTTCCGCTTTCGGATTCGTGTCCAGCGGGATAAGCGTGCCAAGGTCGCTAGAACGAAGTGGTGGAAGCTCAAGGGGGAGGTAGCTCAGGTGTTCAAGAAGAGGGTATTTAAGGAGGGCCCTTGGGAGGAAGGAGGGGATGCGGACAATGTGTGGATGAAGATGGCGACTTGCATTCGTAAGGTGGCCTCGGAGGAGTTTGGAGTGTCCAGGGGAAGGAGAAGCGAAGATAACGATACCTGGTGGTGGAATGATGATGTCCAGAAGGCGCTTAAAGAGAAGAAAGATTGCTTCAGACGCCTATACCTGGATAGGAGTGCAGACAAAATAGAGAAGTACAAGATGGCGAAGAAGGCCGCAAAGCGAGCTGTTGGTGAAGCAAGGGGTCGGGCATATGAGGACCTCTACCAACGGTTAGGCACGAAGGAAGGTGAAAGGGACATCTATAAGATGGCTAAGATCCGGGAGAGGAAGACGAGGGATATTGGCCAAGTCAAATGCATCAAGGACGGAGCAGGCCAACTCTTGGTGAAGGACGAAGAGATTAAGCATAGATGGCGGGAGTACTTCGACAAGCTGTTCAATGGGGAGAATGAGAGTTCTACCATTGAACTGAATGACTCCTTTGATGAGACCAGCATGCGTTTTGTGCGGCACATCCAGGAGTCTGAGGTGAAGGAGGCTTTAAAAAGGATGAAAGGAGGCAAGGCGATGGGCCCTGATTGTATCCCCATTGAGGTGTGAAAAGGTCTCGGGGACGTAGTGATAGTATGGCTAACCAAGCTTTTCAACCTCATTTTTCGGGCAAACAAGATGCCAGAAGAATGGAGACGGAGTATATTAGTACCAATCTTCAAGAACAAGGGGGATGTTCAGAGTTGTACTAATTACCGTGGAATTAAGCTGATGAGCCATACAATGAAGCTATGGGAGAGAGTCATTGAGCACCGCTTAAGAAGAATGACAAGCGTGACCAAAAATCAGTTTGGTTTCATGCCTGGGAGGTCGACCATGGAAGCCATTTTCTTGGTACGACAACTTATGGAGAGATATAGGGAGCATAAGAAGGACTTGCATATGGTGTTCATTGACTTGGAGAAGGCCTATGATAAGATACCGCGGAATGTCATGTGGTGGGCCTTGGAGAAACACGAAGTCCCAGCAAAGTACATTATCCTCATCAAGGACATGTACAATAATGTTGTGACAAGTGTTCGAACAAGTGATGTCGACGCCGATGACTTCCCGATTAAGATAGGACTGCATCAGGGGTCAGCTTTGAGCCCTTATCTTTTTGCATTGGTGATGGATGAGGTATCCCATGGTGTATGCTCTTTGCGGATGATGTGGTGCTAGTTGACGATAGTCGGATGGGGGTAAATAGGAAGTTAGAGTTATGGAGACAAACCTTGGAATCGAAAGGGTTTAGGCTTAGTAGAACTAAAACCGAGTACATGATGTGCGGTTTTAGTACTACTAGCTGTGAAGAGGAGGAGGTTAGCCTTGATGGCCAGGTGGTACCTCGGAAGGACACCTTTCGGTATTTGGGGTCAATGTTGCAGGAGGATGGGGGTATTGATGAAGATGTGAACCATCGAATCAAAGCCGGATGGATGAAGTGGCGCCAAGCTTCTGGCATTCTCTGTGACAAGAGAGTGCCACAAAAGCTAAAAGGCAAGTTCTACAGGACGGCGGTTCGACCCGCAATGTTGTATGGCGCGGAGTGTTGGCCGACTAAAAGGCGACATGTTCAACAGTTAGATGTGGCGGAGATGCGTATGTTGAGATGGATGTGTGGCCACACGAGGAAGGATCGAGTCCGGAATGATGATATACGAGATAGAGTTGGGGTAGCACCAATTGAGGAGAAGCTTGTCCAACATCGTTTGAGATGGTTTGGGCATATTCAGCGCAGGCCTCCAGAAGCTCCAGTGCATAGCGGACGGCTAAAGCGTGCGGAGAATGTCAAGAGAGGGCGGGGTCGACCGATTTTGACATGGGAGGAGTCCGTTAAGAGAGACCTGAAGGATTGGAGTATCGACAAAGAGCTAGCTATGGACAGGGGTGCGTGGAAGATTGCTATCCATGTGCCAGAGCCATGAGTTGGTTGCGAGATCTTATGGGTTTCACCTCTAGCCTACCCCAACTTGTTTGGGACTAAAGGCTTTGTTGTTGTTGTTTGTTTGTTTAAATTTGCTTAAATAACTTAATTAAAATGCTTTAATTCATAACTAATTAACCGTAGCTCCGAACTTAATAAACTTTATATGTAAATGGGGTGGAAAAATGCCTAGTTTAATATGGTGGCTTTACTTTGCATGTTTAACAACTCTAAAATTGTGTTTAGGGCAGAACAGTACCAAAACCTATAATATGCACATGAGGGATTTTCGGACTTGTTGTTTGTTTTTCCGGCCTCATTTAAACTTGCCTAGATAGGTAGTTTTCATTTGCTTCACCCCTTGCCATATTAATCAACATTTAATATTGTTAGATACATAAACGAGATCGAACTAAATAACTTGTCATGGTGTTTCGTCAATATGCAACTCGTTGCATATTGATCTCCACTTAATTTGTAGAATTGCTTGTGCACATGCCTCATTAAACCGGACATACATCATACTTGGTTGTGCATCATGCCATGCTTATGTGATGGTTGTTTACTATGTTGTTTGCTCCTTTTCGGGTTACTTCTCGCGTTAGCTTCGGTTTCGTTCCGGAGTTGTGAGGATCCGTTCATCTACGTCCGTTTGTCTTCTTCATGGACTCGTTCTTCTTCCTTGCGGGATCTCAGGCAAGATGACCATACCCTCGAAATCACTTCTATCTTTGCTTGCTAGTTGCTCGCTCTATTGCTATGCCGCAATACCTACCACATGCTTTATCATGCCTCCCATATTCCCATGTTCAGCCTCTAACCCACCTTGTCCTAGCAAACCGTTGTTTGGCTATGTTACCGCTTTGCTCAGCCCCTCTTATAGCGTTGTTAGTTGCAGGTGAAGATGAAGTTTGTTCCAGGTTGGAACATGGATATGTTGGGATATCACAATATCTCTTATGTAATTAATGCATCTATATACTTGGTAAAGTGTGGAAGGCTCGGCCTTATGCCTGGTGTTTTGTTCCATTCTTGCCGCCCTAGTTTTCCGTCATACCGGTGTTATGTTCCTTGATTTTGCGTTCCTTACACGGTTGGGTGTTATGGGGACCCCTTGACAGTTCGCTTTGAATAAAACTCCTCCAGGAAGGCCCAACCTTGGTTTTACCATTTGCCTCACCACCACCTACTTTTCCCTTGGGAGTCGCTCTCTCGAGGGTCATCTTTATTTAAGCCCCCCCCCCCCCGGGCCAGTGCTTGTCTAAGTGTTGGTCCGAACTAGAGTCTTTTGCAGCGCCACCTCGAGGAAACTTAAGGGCTGGTTTTAGTTGTACGGAGTGCTCATCTGGTGTTGCCCTGAGAACGAGATATGTGCAGCTCCTATCGGGATGTCGGCGCATCGGACGGTCTTGCTGGTCTTGTTTTACCATTGTCGAAATGTCTTGTAACCGGGATTCCGAGACTGATCGGGTCTTCTCGGGAGAAGTAATATCCTTCGTTGACCGTGAGAGATTGTGATGGGCTAAGTTGGGACGCCCCTGTAGGGTTTTGAACTTTTCAAAGTCGTGCCAGCGGTTATGGGCAGATGGGAATTTGTTAATGTCCGGTTGTAAAGAACTTGAAACTTAACTTAATTAAAATGCATCAACCGTGTGTGTAGCCGTGATGGTCTCTTCTCGGCAGAGTCCGAGAAGTTAACACGGCGTTGGAGTTATGCTTGAAACGTGTTTTGCTTCTCTTCTCGCTCTTATTTTGCATAAGTTAGCCACCATATATGCTAGTGCTTGCTGCAGCTCCACCTCAATACCCTATCCTACCCATAAGCTTAAATAGTTTTGATCTCACGGGTGTGAGATTGCTGAGTCCCCGTGACTCACAGATTACTTTCAAAACCAGTTTGCAGGTGCCGATGATACCGTGCAGGTGACTCAACCGAACTCAAGGAGGAGCTCGATGAAGATCTTGTTCATCGTGTTTCGTTTCAATTGATCAGTAGTGGAGCCCAGTCGGGGCGATTGAGGATCTTTTGCATTAGGGGTAGTCTTTTTTTATTTTAGTTCTGTAGACGGACCTTGATTGTATCTGAATGATGTAATGCTATATTCATGTATTGTGTGAAGTGGCGATTGTAAGCCAGCTCTGTACCTCTTTCTTATTCAGTACATGGGATGTGTAAAGATTACCTCTCTTGCGACATGCCTACAATGCGGTTATGCCTCTAAGTCGTGCTCCGACACATGGGAGATATAGCCACATCGTGGGTGTTACAGCTAATGTTGTCATTGGGGACATTGACATGAAGGTTACTGGGTATGGTATATTTTCCACTATTTTTTCAGTATGTCATTCTCCTGATCGGTTGATTGACACGGGTGCTAATGTACATGTATGAGATGACATTTCCATGTTTTCTTCTTATCAAACCTCAAGGACTTCCACCATGCTGATGGGCAACATTTCAAGTGCTTCTGTTCGTGGTGTTGACACGGTCGATCTGAAGTTTACTTCGGGGAAGATCGCGCGGCTGAAGAACGTGCATTATAGTGTCCAATAAAAACTTGTTAGCGGGTCTCTTTTGTGTAGAGATGGCTACAAGCTTGTCTTCGAGTCCAATAAATTTGTAGTGTCCAAGTATGAAACTTTTGTTGGTAAAGATTATCAATCAAGAGGCTTGTTCAGACTATCATTGTTAGATGTTTGTAATAAAATTGTTAATCATGTGTGCAACAATAGTGAATCAAATGTCTGGCATTCACGTTTCTGTCATATTAACTTTGGTTGCATGACGCGGTTAGCCAAGTTGAGCTTAATCCTTAATTTCATCGTTGTCAAGGGATCTAAGTGTCAAGTTTGTGTGCAAGCTAAGCAACCTCGTAAGTTTCATACAACTGCAGAAACAAGAAATCTTACACTACTAGAGCTCATTCATTCAGATCTTTGTGAAATGAATGGTGTTTTGACAAAAGGTGAAAAGAAATATTTCATAACCTTAATTGATGACTCCACTAGATACTGCCATGTGTATCTTTTGAAATCAAAAGATGAGGCTTTAAACTTTTTCAAGATCTATAAAGCTGAAGTGGAAAACCAACTTGATCATAAAATCAAAAGGCTTAGGCCCGATCATGGTGGAGAGTATTTTTCAAATGAATTTGATTCTTTTTGTGAGCTTTTGAGATTAATAGAAACAGGTTACCATTTGAATTCAACCACAAGAAACTCTTATTTGGCATTCTGACCTGCTGATACTTGCAAGAAGAGCTCGGAGAATTTTTGGGATTGACTGGATATTACATAAAGTTTGAACAGGCCTTTGGAATTTTGGCTAAGCCCTTCACCAGTTTGCTGAAGAAACCCAGGGCTTAAATATACACTCAGACATCGTGATGGCACACATGCCACACTTGATGGGTCAACCAGCCACTTGAGGTCCCTGACGGGCTCATGTCCACCTGTTTAGTCGCCCATCACCACCTGCAACCCAGTCAAGCGGCCGCTAGAAAACACGAGCACAAGATGTAGTAATCTTCCCAAGTCGCATGTTCCAGCGTACCTTGACTTGCAGAATTGTCATGCTACCCTTCGTGACCATAAGTCGCTCCCGGATAGCCAGCAGTTGCAACAGCACAGTGGAGAGATCTGGCAGCTCCATGAAGACCGGTGAATAGTTGGCGGTGAATGGCTTCAGTTGCGACATGTGAAACCCTGGATGTATGAGACTTGAGGGCGGAAGATCCAAACGATAAGCTGCAGCTCCAATTCGTTCCAAGACTTTGAATGGGCTGTAGAATTTGTGAGCAAGCTTGGAGCACGGTCTGACTGACAAGCAACGAGTGCGCCTATGGTTGAAGCTTGAGGAGCACATCTTTGTCGACAGCGAACTAACAATCCTGGTGGTGCTTGTCGTCCTGAGCCTTGACGCGCTCCTGTGCGCTGCGGAGGTGTTCCCGCAGTAATGCAAAAAAATCAGCATGATCAGCTGCAAGCTCTGCCAGCGAAGAGTGTAGTTCATCCTCCAAAGTAGGCATTGTACAAAAATTTGGATCTATTCCATATAGAGCTTTGAATGGAGTGCAGCCCAGCGATATGTTGTCGTAAGAGTTATACCAAAATTCCAGCAATGGAAGCCATTTTTTGATATATTTTTTCCACTTCACCAGCTGTCATGCACTAAGCACTGCATGTATTCTCCAAGCATTGATTAACTCAGATTGGTGCCAGACCATCCCTCTCATAATCTTTGTTTAACCTACAAGCTTATGTCTAGCCTATTTGGCTACCCCATGGTGCCCTTATATAATAGGCCTGGGCTAAACGTGTTCGACTCAAACACCTAACCTTTCACTAATTACAAATCCAACTGTAGCACAACCTGTACACATATTCAGCACATATTTTAACAGCAACCAGAGGTGAGAAGGAGAGGACTCCACCTGAATGCCGGCGCACGTGCACACCCCACCACACTACAGTCTGCCACCCACTGCACCACCGTCAACCAGTGATGTCCACGCCGGCGGACGGTCGCTGCAATCCACACCTCCAGCGTGAGCAGCTCGCAGCCTGCCAGCGTGCGGTGCGGCAGTGCGGGCATGAGGACCCGATTGCACTTTAAGGGCTCATTTGGTTGTTGGGGAGTGAAAATCCAGGGCAATACACCCCTAGGAGAGATTTTTCCCGTGCATATATGATCCCTTCCACCACTGGGGGTGTTCCACAACCCCGGTGTCCAAACGGTAAGAAGTGGAGGGGAGGCAATCCCTTGCAAGAGCAGGTTCGTGGATCTGGACAAGGCCTCATCCAGCTTGATAAGCAAAATCGTTGGGGTTGAAGAACAGGAGGAGGTTCAAAGAGAAGGACAACGACCTGGCCGTCGACGTCGCCGGAGATGACAGGAGCTAACGGAGGGAGCTCCGGGGAAGGAGGAGGGTGACGACCCCGATTCACTGGCGTCGCGGGAGGGGCGGAGCTCTGAAGGGAGGGGACCTGGAGCATATTGCCGGAGGGGCAGAGGCACGGAGCATGGAGGCGAATCACTGGAGGAGGGCGGTCCGCAGCGTCGCTCCGGTCGCCGGCGGAGAAGCTCGAGGCGGAGCGCTGGGTCTTGGTCGTCGTTTCCTGGCGTTCACTACTCTCCTCGCTGCAAGCCGTGGTTTTCTCCCCCGAACCCTCGAGGCGTGGATCTCTCCCCCGTGGAAAGGACGTGGATGGGCCGGAATATCCCCGATGGGTGAAACAACCAAATGGTGCGGTAATTCTCCACGGGCCGGTTTGCCCTCGTGGTCTTTGCGCCCCGGTTTTTTAAGGGGATCCCGGGTGGATCACGGCCTACCAAACAAGGCCTAAGAATATAGTCTAGGGGTGTTTTTGCAAATGTTCAGGGACAATTTTGTAAAAAATGTTGAAAAAAACAGATTCAGTTCAGTCCTAGCTGAGTTGGCATGACTGCTGACTAGGCAGCGCCATGTCAGCAGTCAACGCGGTCAAAACCACTTGACCGAGGCAAAACCGGGAGGAGGGTTGAGTTTTGCACCATGTGGTTAGTTTGGGGTATTGTGCGACCGGTTTCGCAGTTCAAGGTTGCAAATTAAACCAAGTTGTTAATTCAAGGTTGTAATGTGGACTTCTCTCTTTCTTCTCTGACTGATCTTACTTCTGAAGATGCAGAATCCTTGCTCCAGGACGAGTTGGTACAGTGATTTTCTCCAGCGGCAACATCACAAGGCTCGGTTACATATGAAACACTATGCTGATGAAAATCGCACTGATAGGAACTTCCAAAAGGGGGGCAAGTTTAGGACAAGCTGCATCCCTATGCTCAACAGTTTGTGCCTGCCAGACCCTATCCGAAGATCTCTGTCAAGTGTTTTGGGCCCTACAAAATACTTCACAAAATTGGTCTAGTGGCTTATGAAGTAGAACTGCCTTCTACATCCTGTGTCCCATGTGTCGCAGTTGAGGCAGCATGTGCCTGATCATTCGACCGTTTTCTCCAAACTTCCTTCAGCTGCGAAGCTTGATATCTCTGAAGTTTCTCCGGCGGCAATCCTGGATCGTCGCCTCTTGAAGAAAGGCAACACTGCTCTGCTTCAGGTGCTCATCAAGCGGTCTTTCGCTGCCAGAGAAGATGACTTGGGAAGACTATGCCAATGTTCAAGAGTGGTTTCCAACTGCTGCAGAGGGGATGTCACACCAGGCCCAGCTCATCAGGCATGTTCCTTAAAGGGTGGTGTTTAGTGGTGGCGTAGTAGTTGTGTGTGGGCCAGGGTGTCACTTGGGCGCGTTATTTATATGCCATGAGCTGTAACAGGAGAATTATCAAATGAATAGTGAAATTTGATCCTCCCCCAACTACTCGCTCTACTTCTTCCCCAAGTCCTTATCCCCTCCGATACCCAAATTCACTTGTATCCTGTTACATGTCTTCAGGGAAAGTTCATTGGTAGAAATTAAAGGGGTAGCAAGCTCAGTGGCAGGAGAACAGTGGTGTACCTCCCCTTGGTTGCAAAGATAAATGTGTAGTTACGTATACGAGGAGTGAATCAATGGGGTTCCACGGCTCAGTATGCTAATTGATCAGTTACTAGCAATTACAGATTCAACATTTGAATAATGGGAAACAACAAAAGGGCATATCTGCCTGGTGTGTTTCATCTGCTAATTCCATAGGAAAGAAAAACCCCATGCAGGTAAATTAGTTTGCACACGCTTCCAGGTTAATCATCAGTACTTCATAATAATTTCATGAAACAAGGCACGTAGTTGTATGTGGTTTCATTATTTCTGCACCAAATTAAGTATAAATTTGCAAATTAAAGTGTAACTTAGACATCCCCTTGGACAATACATCTACCACAATCTACAGTGCATGCTACCTTCTTACTACAACATTACCCATATAGCATAGACAGCACATAAGCAAAACTGCAAATCAAAATAAATTTTAAGATGGAATGGTGAAAACTAAGAAGATATAATCACCTGAGATGGAAAAGCCAGCAGTAGAGCTCTTATCTTCAGAAGAACAATATTTGCATCCTGGACAAGCTCTTCAACTTTGGAAATAGCATTTTGAACAGCTAAGAGCTGCTCCATAGTGTTCATTGAAGGTGGAGATGTCACCTTGACCTCAGTCATTGGCTTTCCTTGACTAGTTAGTCTTGTCAGCAGCATGACCGTTGCTGATAACAGTATGACCATAACAAGAAAATAGACTACCCATCCCCTGTCTCAGCATAGAAGCATAGGAACATCACTAATATGAAGGGATGAAAAATCATCAATTAGTTGACAAGCTGATATTAAGATTCATCGTATCCATGAACTTCTACTGAGTTCAGATTACTAGTAGCATCTACACTAGTACTTTTACTAAGCAACTCTTGGTATCTTTTTTTTCAGGAGCACAACGCTTGGTATCTTCAGATGCCCACGACGGTGTTCTACCATGAAATCGTAGCCGAACAACTTGTTCACTAATTGATGTTGTGGGATTATCTGAGCTGCTGCTCCAGGGTGAAATTCAAACCATAGTGGTCAGTGCAGTCGGTGAATGCATGTTCCCGTCATTAGCTCCCTCTCATAGGCTGCCAGCTTGGCAGGACGCAGCGTTGCTATGCGCCGGCTCTAGAAAGTCGACACACCATTGTCCTGGTGAAGAACGGCGCTATGGCCAGATTTGAAGCATCACCCTCGTCGATAAAGCTGGAGTTGGAAGTTGGCATCTGCACGACTGGGGCTGTACCGAGGGTGCTCTCATGAAACACAGCCTTGGCTTCTTCACACTAACTAAATCCCTCCTTCAGTAGCTTGGTGAGCTGCGCTGCCATACTGCGAAAGTCCTTGATAAAACTTGCGGCGGTAGCCTGCAAGACTGACGAACCCGTCGGAGAGGGGATCAGGATAGTGGGGATAAGGTTTGAGGTGAGAAGCGCACAGAAAGATGAGAGGAAAGCTAGGGGACGAGGAATCAGTTGTTCCTCAGATCGATGGTTCATCTCGCCAGTTACCCAGTATTAAATAGCCTCACTCTCTGGGCCACACTCAATTCCAGTTTAAATCCCCCAACATGCCCCTGACATCTCTCTAGTCCACTGTGTCATCGGGCACAGGTGTGACATTCTCCCTTTCTTCAGATGGAGCCCCTGTCCAGACCGCTGCCGTCGGAAAGCGGAGCCTGAGAACGCCATAGTCCTCCGAGATGACTGTCTCGGTGATAGGGTAGACCACCACACCTTGAGTTGGACGACCAAGCCATTGTCGTGTTTCATCAGGTCGCCGACTGTCAGATCGGCGGTGCGCACCAGCTCGGGAAACACTGGAGTGTAGTCCGGCATGAATGGCTTCAGCTGGGAGACGGAGTAAATGTGGCTGTCGTCCGGAAGATCGAGCTTATAGCGAGCTGCCTGACTGATTGCAGCACCTTTGAAGACCCAAAGTACTTGCATGTGAGCTTGTGGTAAGGCAACGGAGCTTTGGGCGTAGGGTTGCAGCTTGAGCAGGACCGCATCCCACACCATGAACATGCGCTCAACACGGTTGCGGTCAGCCTTGCGCTGGATGCGGCACTGACCTCAGAGCAGCTGGGTGCCCAGGAGCTCGGTCTGCTGCTCCCAATCTGTGTCGTCGATCGCTGATGTAGAAGCAGTCGGCCAAGAGAGGGTGGCACTAAGGTTTGGTTCCTGCCCGTAGAGCACCTTGAAGGGGGAACAATTGAGCGATCGAGTGAAATGTGGAGTTGTACCAAAGCTCCACCATCAGAAGCCAGCACCCGCACTTGCCCGGAGTGTCGTGGAGGTCGCAGCGAAGGTAAATCTCAAGGCATTGGTTTACACGCTCACTTTGACCATTTGTTTGTGGATGATACACTGTGGACTACCGCAGCTGGGTGCCAACGGAGGCGAGCATCTCTTGCCACATGTCGCTGGTGAAGATGCAGTCACGGTCCGAGACGATCGACTTGGGCGTGGCGTGAAGCTTGCGATCGCGACCAAGAACGTCCGCACCACTTATTGTGCACTGAAGGGGTGGCAAAGTGGCATTTAGTGTGCAGGCTTGATGATGAAGCGGGTCGACAACCACCATGATCATGTCAAATCTGTTAGACTAGGGAAGGCCCTCAACAAAGTCCATGGTCAGGCCCGTCCACGGCCCTTCCGGCACCAACAGGAGTTCCATGTAGGCCGGCTTGGTGTGTTCGTACTTGGCGTGCTGGCACACCTCACACTGTAGGACAAAATCATCGACGGCTTGTTTGAGCCTTGTGCACAGGAACAACTTGACGCAGTGGTAGGTCGCGACCAACCCAAAGTGGCTGCCGACCACATTGTTGCGCAGCACGCTCACTAGCTTCGCCTGCAGTGCGATGTTGCAGCCGATCCATACACGCCAGTGGAAGCGAATGATGCACTGCAGTGTTGCTTCTCCAGGCTGCACAGTGCGAGTTGGCAAAAGCTTGCTGACACATCTGTCTTGTATGAGTTAGTTACCTCCTGCCTCCGGCCGGGTTGCCAGACCAAGAGAGTGTCAACCAAGAGGAGGTTGCCCACGCGAGACAGAGCATTGTCAGAGCCGTTCTCGACGTCGTGCTTGTATTGGAAGGTGAACGGGAGCCACAGGAGGTTGGACATCGCCGTCCGTTGCAGATTTGTCACGAGCTGACAGTTGCCCAAGCACTGCGGTTAATCAGGATCATGACGGAGCCGTTTGGAGGTCGGTGCACCACTTGTCCACGGCCATCATGACAGTGAGGAACTCCTTTCCTGATTGTTTTTTGTTGTGGACGCCGAGAGCCTTGCTAAAGAATGCCACGGGGTGGCTGCCTTGCACGAGGACGGCCCCAATGCCGGTGTCACGGGCATCCATCTCAATTGACGATGGCTTAATGAAGTCGGGCAGCACCAAAACGGCTGTCGTCACCATCGCTTGATTGAGTGGCTCGGACACCGTCTAGGCATGATCTGCCACTTCAAAGCCCTTTTTTGTTAGCAGCGGGGTAAGTGGCTTGGCAAGGATGCCATACATGGGCACAAACTTTCGGTAATAGCCCGTGAGGCCAAGGAAACCTCACAGCTTGGTGGCGTTGGTGGGAGTGGGCCAATGTTGCATGGTTGTCGCCTTCTGGTTGTCTGTGGCGACACCGTCCCAAGAGATCACATGTCCTAGGTATTTGATACCAATCTAGGTGAACGTGCACTGGGATGCCTTGGTGTGGATGAATCCTGTCGAGCAGCCGATGCAAGTGGGTAGTGTGCTCCTGAAGTGAGGAATTATACACCAAGATGTCATCCAGAAAGACAATGACAAACCTACTGACATGCTCGGCGAAGATCGAGTCCAAGAGTCATTGGAATGTTGTCAGCGCATTCGTCAACCCAAATGGCATGACTCGGAAGTGGAAGTGTTTGTGGTGCGTCTTGAACGCCATTTTCATCTCATCACATGCTTCATCCAGATTTGGTAGTAACCAACATGGAAGTTGAGCTTGGAGAAGTAGGTCGCGCCGCTAGCTCATTGAGTTCGTCGAATTGGCAAAAGGAACTTGTTTTTTACTGTCATGTCAGGCGTGGATAGTCCACACAAAAGGCCACGTTCCATCCTTCTTCACGAGGAGCACAGAAGCGGCATATGGGCTCATGTTGTGCATGATCACCCCGCAACGCACCATCTCGCTAACTCGGCGCTCGATCTTGTCATTTTGCAAATGAGAGTAACGGTATGGTCTAGCTAACCCAGTTACAAGGACCTTCTTGAATATCATCGGTGCACTCGAAGGGCCATCATGGCACTCCTGGGAGCTATTGACTTGAAACATAATTAGAAGACGCGGGACCTAGATGACTTCAAACAAACAAGGTGGACCAGCATTGTCATGGATGCACTCCCATTGGCGAAGAGGGACGAGATCCCATGGTTGACCTGCTATGCGGTGGCATGGTGCCGCCCAAACCCACAATCGCTCTCGGAGGGCTGTTGTCGTACTCAAGGGGGCTATTGACTTCACACACAAACAGAAGATGCTGGGCCTAGATAGGAGTTGTAAACTTCAAACAAACAAGGCAGCCCTAGAATTGTAACGGATGCATCCCCATTGGCGATGATGTACGGGATCCCAGACATAAACAGAAGACGAGAGTTTGTTGACTTCAAACACACGAGGCGGCCCAGCATCGTCATGGATGCACTTCCGTTGGCGAGGACGGACAGGATCCCAAGGTTGACCCGCTACGCGGCGACAAGGTGCCGCCCGAACACACGATCGCTCTCGAAAGGTCGTCGGCGCAATCCAGGGAGCTATTGCCTTCAAACATAAAAAAAAAGCAGGCCATTCAAACATAAACAAAGAACACAAGGCCTAGATGGGAGCTATTGACTTCAAACAGACGAAGCGGCCCAACCCATCAGGCCCTAGATGGGAGCTATTGACTTCAAACAGACGAGGCGACAAGGGATTAGATCCCATGGTTTACCCATTGTGGGGTGGCGTGGTGCCGCCCGAACCCACAAACACTCTTGGAGGGCCGTCGTTGCACCCCAGGGAGCTATTGGCTTAGATGTAAACAAAAGACGCGGTGCCTAGATGGGAGTTGTTGACGTCCAACAGACAAGGAGGCCCAGCATCCACGGATGCACACCCATTAGCGACGAGGGATGGGATTCCAAGGTTGACCCATTGTGCGGTGGCGTGGTGCCGTTCTCAAAGAGTGGGTTGTTGTCGCACTCTAGGGAGCCATTGACTTCAGGCATAAACAGAAGACAGGAGTTCCTGACTTCAAACAGACAAGGTGGCCTAGCATCGTAGCGGATGCACTCCCAACATAATGCAACCAGACTAACATACTGAGTCGGAACATTACACGTCTCGGCCCCTGCAAACACAGCCTGAACTCAAGGACCTTTCTTGGTTGGGCGCAACTCCGGCATGAGGGTCATGACGTAGTCGTATTGGCGATGAAGTGAAAGGGACTTGGGCTTGGCAAAGACGTGGAACTCGTAGAGGACGGCCTAAACTGGCGGAGGCACGTGTAGTCCTTCTGTTGGTGACCTCGAAGGTGTCATCTCCATCACTGCCGTCGCCCATATGTCAGTTCCCGGCATGCCACTTGAGCAAAGTATCAGGCTCTAGGGGAAGCAAAGACGTTTGGTTGGTTGATCGGTCACCTTGCAGTGTCACCTCTTGGCCTTGGTGAATGCACGTGATCATTTTCTCTAGCCAATGGCAGTTCATCAGGCTATTGCGCCGAGACTTCCATGCCCAAAATTCCATTATATGCGCCGAGCTCCATGACACGCATGTTGGTGGTGAACTCATGGCCTTGCAACCACCAAATTGTCGAGGACGAACTTATCATAGCTGAGACACTATCCGTTCGCAAGCTTGACACCCACCAGTGGTATGGGTGCGGTGGTGGCACCGATATGATCAATGAACATTGCGTTGATGAAGTTGTACGTGCTCCCAAAGTCGAGCAGCAGCAACTTATCTTGGGTGCCCACAAGTATGCGCAAGCGAATCGTGCCTGTCGCTTCAGAGTCGGTGATGGCGTGCACGAAAGCTGGCAGCACTCCAATGATGGGGCACCGGGTTCCTCCATCAATTTTAGAGCGCGGATGGCATCATCTGAGAGCAACTCGCCATAGTCACCGACCTTGACCGTGAGCACTCACCTCGGTGCTTGCACTGATGCTCCCGAAGGTAATTGTCCCCACAGCAGAATAGAGCCCAAACTTGTCCGGAGGCCGCAGTGCAACTGGTGGTCGAGGAGGGGTAGGGATGTAAATGGCGCAATAAATAGCGCCGAAAGGCCCGTTTAGTTAGCTTAATAGTTCATTTTCATGGGAAAAAACTTGAACTATTAGATGGATAAGTGGGCTTAAACAGGCTTAAACAGCGCGCCTTTACATCCCTAAGGAGGGGTCAATGTTGGGAGCGGAGAGGTAGGCGGTTGACCCGTAGGTGCCGGCCTGTAGCGCGGATGCTAGTGCTCAAGTTTCTCCTGGGTGTGTGCACACACAAGCCGTGCATGATGATTTTCGGCGCCTAAAGGCCGGCGAAATCAAATGGGAATTGATGCCTCAAATGCCCAACATTAATCCGCCACCAATCTAGTCTGCCTCAGTTGTAGCAAACAATTCATCAACAATTCAATTTCGTTAGATCCAAATTCCTCCAACAGAGCTTCCTTGAAGGCTTCCCGTGTGAAAATGCATTGGGACTGCCGGCATGCATGAAGCCAGTGTTGTCGCGTGCTCTTCAACGTAGAGCATCGTCGTGGTCACCCGTTGATGCTACGAAATTTTGTACAACTCAAAATAGGCCAGGCAACAGTCCAACCAAAGGCGCAGGGCAGTGCTGTTGAAAGTGGGGAAACCATGGTGCGGGGATTTGACATAGCCATGGCCACCAGCTGGAGCAGCCTGCGAGATGACCGGCATGGCATACGATAGTTGTGGGGCGGTCATCTCATTGGCTACCCATCTTTGGCAGTGGCGGGGTCGCCAAAGGTGCGGGTGCGATGGCAGAGCCTAATTCTAATGGATCGCGGGTGTGCGTCTTGGGCTCATTGACATTTGCTTGGGTGAGGTGGATTTCTTTCCTCATCCCTTGCATATCAGTGGTGACTTTCTCTTTGAACTAGAGCTAGGCCTCATGGCGCTAGTCCAGGATGGCAAGTCATTGAGGCGCTTGAGGATCATGTCGAGCAAGGACTTCATCTGATTTTCACTCTCCATGGCTGTAAGGACATGGCATGTCTGAGCAGAAGGCTTGGATTGCGCCGCCGTTAACGCTCAAAGCCAAGCCAAAATCTATCTAAGGGATTTTGCGTGATGTTCACAGAAGCAAAATCACACCCAACAAAGTGGATGTACGAATCAGGTCGGGAGATTCA
>NC_057809.1:355201532-355342995 GCF_018294505.1 Triticum aestivum
AGAGGGAATTGAGTCACAAGGTATCGGGATAGTTGGGATAGGGTTTGAGGTGAGAAGAGCACAGAAAGATGAGGATATCGAGGATACCAGGAACCAGTTCATTCTTCTGATCGATGATTCATCTCGTCAGTTAAACACGTTAAATAGCCTCCTCTCTGGGCCACACTTGGCTCTAGTTTACATCCCTCACAATGCCCATGGCCCAACATGCCCTTGGCATCTCTCTAGTCCACTGTGTCATCACGCACAGGTGTGACAAAGACCGAAGCCTCATAGCACATGCGTTAACACCAATAGTGAGGTTGGCTCATCTGCCAAAGATGGACCTTGTCGATCCGTGGGCAAACCACCTGCAGAAATCACATGGCTGAGGTACGCCATGGATGCAGCACCGAATGTGCACTTGGACCATTCGAGGAAGAGAGTATCTTGTCATATAACCTCAAACACAAGACGAAGATTGATGCGAAGCACCCCATGGACATCACCATGTATCATCAACCCCACAAGCTCCAAGTGGACCGGTGACAAGAGCTCGCTCATGTGCCATTGACACCGAGGTTACTTTGTTACTCTTCGAGCTCCATAAGCATTCATATGAGACATGTCTACTACCTAATTCCAAAACCTTGTGCATGCTTAGGTGCAAAGGAATCTAGCATGGATAAGTGAGGGAAGAAGACCAAGCCATGGATGAGGAGAAAGGAGAGCAAGAGGAAGAAGAGCTTGAAATTGCTTTTCGTACGAATAGTTACGAATGTTCATCGCCGTTCCACCTCCAAATCATGAAGGTCGGGCCATCCAACGACTTGCCCTGTATCAAACGACGCAGTGCTCCAACCATGATGAGCAATAAATAAGGATATAATCAAACAAGACAGAAAAAACAACGGAGGAAGAGCTAAAGGATCTCGTTGATCAAGCCCTAGAAAGTCGTTGGGGGCATTGGCCATGCCAAAAGGCATGACTAGGAACTTGTAGTTGGCATTGTGCGTGCGAAAGATTATCTTGGCGATGTTATTACGCATTTGGTGAAAACCAGAACATAAATCAAGCATGCTCATCAAGAAGTTCATCTATCACAAAGATGGGGAACTTATATGTGATTGTTGTTAAGAGTGGTATATGTTAGCCATGTAATAACCCTCATGGGTTTTCTGCATATTTACCACACATGTACGTGTATATATACCCCCCTATCGCTTCATGGAAATATAATTTGTTATTTCCCAAACGTGGTATTAGGGCCTAGGGTTTTTCTTTCTCCTCCACACATACAACTCATGCTTCCTTGAAAAGAACTTTTTCATTGCCTTCCAGATCAATCATTTGTCTTGCCATCTTCGATCTTCTTATCTAATTCGCTTTCTACCCTACACAATAGCATGCATGCAGCTATTTCCCTCCCATCGAAGCCATCCCGCACAGTCTAGATAGAATTTCCCCATCGCAATCACCCGTATTATGTCAGATAGGCTTCCAACTAGAGCTCCCCTATGGCGGTCCTAAACACAACAAGAATCATCATCGAGAATGGCGTTACAACCAAAGTAAGTAATCTAGCCAATAGAAAAGAGTTGCATGGTAAGCCGAGGAACATGAGCCACAAGGGAAACAAAAAATGATGGAATGCTCAGTGTACCTGGATTAGCAATAGGAAGAGAAGTACCATCGGCGATAAGAATAGGGAATCTAGAGGTCTAATGGATGGCAAAGAGGAAGAATCATATGTCATAAGGAAAGAGGCTCCAGAATCAAGAATCCATGGGGATGTACCTGACTGTGGAGGAGGTGGTCGCTTTGTAGCTGAACTTGCAGAACCTGTCGAGGAAGAACCCGAAGCTGCAAGCAGATCTTGTTGCACAACATCCTGTGCAGTTAGAGACGCAACTAAAGAGGTCAATGTAGAACCACAAGCCCTCAAGAAGAACCGCGTCACATGTGTTGCTTCTTCTTGTAGCAATCATACTCAACTGCACCATCGTTGACGCAATAGGGGCAATGTGGACAACAACTACTAGAAGAAGGGTGACTACCACTGCCTATTGGATACGGTAGAAGAGGCGGATCACTGAAGCGGGAAGCAGCCGGTGCAGTAGGTGGTGTAGCAGGTGAGCGCGGAGCGAGCTCCGAGGGAACTTACAGTGGACTAGCACCACGCAGACTAGTCTCCTTAGTGTGGATCTCACTGAGTGCCTCCAGAAGAGACACGGGCACAAGCGAAAAAGATTTGGGCACATCACGGCTCAAACTCCTTACGTTGCCGATACAAGAGCTCATAAACGAACAATTTGGCAACACGCGCACAAGAGCCACAACCAGCAGAATATCAAGCTGACGCCAAATAGCAGAACTTTAAACGCAGAAATGTCGACAATGGAATGACCCTGCTGAAGTGCGTACTCCCGACGAACCACCGACAAGTACAGAGCATCTGGGGCAGGAGCCTGCGGTTTAGGCTCCAAATTGGCAATAGGGCGAGGCAGATATGTGACCTCCTCGAAGAGAAGACAAAGGCCACACAGGTGAATGCGCATGTGGCCAATCGAACCCAGTGTAGTGAACATTGTCAAAATCACCGGCCGACAAGAGATGATATGATAGCCCGACAGTGAAGACATTGTACTTTTTTTTGGTTTACTCTTGTTCAGATCCAATCTAAGAGGAAACATAAGACGAGCCTTGGGAACCGGCTTAGTCTCACAACAAGGAGAGCGCTGGGCATGTGCGTACAGAGGAGACAAAGAGGCCAAGCTAGCATGATCGCTGGTGTCGACCAGGGCGGGAAGGCGAGTGGGTATGACTGGTGGCGGCGGCAACCTAGTGAGTGGTTTCCTATGGCGACAGTCTCCTGGAGATGGCAGCGACGCAACCTACGTGTGCGAGCACCATCGTCAAGCTAGTTTATAGTCGGTCTAACTCAGTCTTTCTCACGACGCTCGATGGAGGTGGCCGGTGGGTGAGCGCTTCTTGGGCCCTTTTTGGAGCTTTACTGGCTTCATATTCCTTCCATTGCCATGGCCGCCAGTCTCTCTGCCCATTACCTTGTCTAGGAGCTCTTTCCATCAGCGTCTCGATCATCTGTGTGACATCTTTCGTATTTAGTTCATTGTGTTTTTATGGGGTCTATCTTAGGAGATGTGCCTTTAGATTATCAGGGTTGTAAGCTTGGTAAAAAGATTCAATTACCTTACCGTCATAGGGAGTTAATGTCTTAGCGTTCTTTTGATCTTGTTCATTCAGATGTTTGGGGTCAAAGCTCCCTTCATCTCGAAAGGGGGTATCGATATTACATTACTTTTATAGATGATTTCTCACTAAACTTGGAAATATTTATGTCTTCTCACAATGAGGTTCTTCCTGTATATCAGCAGTTCGTTACCACCGTACATACCCAGTTATCTACCCCTATTCATGTCTTTCGTGTAGACTCTGCTGGTGAGTATATCTCCCATTTGTCGGGCGGATTCCTAGCTAAGTAGGGCATACTTGCTTAGTTCTCTTGTCATGGTGCTCAAACTCGAGTGGTGTTACGACCAAACTTCCATTATCCACCAAAAAAAGTACTACCTAAAACAACCAGCAGCGCATTCTCTACACAAATATTAACACATGCAAGTCCCCACAAGTTTATGTTGGCAGCCTCCTTCCATGAGATGTAGCAGAACATGATCCTTGCCTTTATTTGTTAGTATGTCCGATAGTACACAATAACCAACCATTGCATAAAGAAAATAAAAATATATATGGGCAAAGCAGCATACCTTATGATAATAGAAGAAGATAACAAGCAAAAGACGAATGACTTCAAAGGCTCATCCCACAATGCCAACGACACCAAAAACCTCCAAAGGTCACTTACCGGTGATAACAATTCCTAGATACAATTAAATCATTATATTCTTAACTGCCCATAGGAAACACAAATTTGGCATTTGACATACATGGTTGGTGCAATTGTATTGAAAACATAAACCATCAAAGAAAGTACACATGTAGATAAGAGACAATTGAATTGCAGGTTACTGAACTCTGCTTACTTAAACTAGGCCATAGAAGTTACAAATTGCAGGCTATTGTAGATCATGAGCATGCTAGCTTGGGTACATGACAAGTGGCGTGGAATGTCTATTCATGACCACTATATGGGGAGCACATGAGCGGCACGTGACAAAAAGTATGAACATTTATCGTAATCTACATTACACTCCTAAATGGCAGATCTCACCAAACCCTACCTTTGAGTTCTGGTAAACTAAACTGCCTTCATTTGAAATTTCAACTGGAAGAGTAATTGACTAAATTCACATGTTCAAAAACGGATATAGATGGTACATTCCAATCTATGGATGATTAATAGAGCAGATGTAACAATTGTCCAACTTTGAAGTGGTGCATAGATACACTTGAACTTGAAATTACAAGTGTGCACAGTGCAAATATCTCCAACAAAGGAGCATCGGAGGCTTTGTGGCACCGCTTTCTCCCTGGGTGACTCCTCGACACCCGGCAGGGCCGCGATGATGGTTCTTGCCTACCACCTCCAAGGTGGTGAAAATTTCCCCTTGTCCACTTTCCTCTACTCTATGATCCATTTCTGTAGAATCTAACTTTATCACTGGGCCCTGATTTCAATGGTCTTATCCGCCTTCATGCATCTTTGCGAGCGCTTCATCGGGATCCACTAAGATCCGAATCTCTTCCATAACTTCTTGCTTAAGGTGAATACGAACCTGGCGCCCAATGAGGTCCCATGTTCATGTCGGTTCTCGATACGCACTGGCAAAGGTTGGGCCTTCATTGAGATGCAGCCCCGCAATTCTTTGAGTCATGACAAGGCCGGCCCGTATCGTGTCTGATGAGACTGGTGCCCCCAAGTTTGTTAACACCCGACTAGTCAAATGGGACTCGTGTGGGCGAACTATAGTTTCCTTACTCCAATGGTGGCGGCCATCAAAGACTTGTGGGACGGGCAATGCAGGTGTGGGCGGCTTCTTCCGCCAAAGAATTTCCTGTTTAAGGAACAAGATGAACCCAATATGGGTACATGGTTTGGTGCTTGGTCCTAGTCAGGACGGCGGAGGTGAGTTTCTTGACCCAGTCGCGAGCCTTCCAATTTTCGATGACCTATTTTCACTGAGGCCTTTCTGTCTCGGGTAGATCCCATCAAGGTGCCGGAGGACACTGCTGGCGCTGGTAGACGATATGGTTAGTTCCAAAGGGGGTAGCGAGGGGGGTTCCGCAATGCTCCCCGAGCATTGGTCAATATGGGAGAAAGGGGGTAGGCCTCCCTCCTTGCATCAAGCTGGCTCGTACTAAAAAAATTCCCTTTTGCTTGGGTTCAACAGGATCTGCAACTATGAGGAAACCATAAGAGATGGCGGCGATGGATCTGCGGCAGTCTGAGAAGTAGGTGGGATGGGTAGACAAGGGCTCAACAGGAGTGATAGGTGTGTTGAAAATAAGCATCCGACGACCGACAGGATCCCAACAACCACGGCTCTTATGCTCATCATTGTACCCTAAGAAGACACTCAGACGGGCTAAGCGGTAAGTTTGGTGCGTTCATGGGGGGCAAGAAGCGCACAGCAAACACAACCAAACAAATGAAGCGCCCAATAATCAGGAGAGCGATCAAAGGCGAGCGGAGAATGGCTGAATGTTGCTGAGATAGGTGGAAGTGGAGACAGCCCCAACCCAAAAGTGAGGCAGAAGGGAGGTAGTGATCATCAATACACGAGCCATCTCGAGAAGGTCATGATGCTTGCGCTCAGCCACGCCACTCTGAGCATGAGCACCAGGACAAGAGAATTGAGCAAGAGTAGCCTGCTCAGCAAGGACTCCACACAACATCTTGGAGATATACTCTCCAATAGGGTCAACACGGAACACACCAATATGCATATGAGTGAACCATCGTAGCAAGACGCTTATAGAAACAAGACCTCACTACGAGAAGACATAAGATATATCCACGTGTGTAGAGAGAAATCATTTATAAATATAATATAGTAGTGACAGCCTCTTTTCGAGGCGAAGGGAGCTAGACCCCATACATAAGTGAACAAGGTTAAAAGGACGCTGAGACACGGTCTCGCTATATGGATAAGGTAACTGACCTGTTTACCAAGCCGTCAACCCTGACATCTAAATACACCACCGGAGACGGATCCAAGAAAACCACTTCGAACTAAGGATGAGAGATGCGGGCCACACAAGTGACAAAGGCAATGATGCCACTACTGAAAAGAGCTGGTAGACAAGGCAACAAAGGTGGAGAGAGTGCAACAATAGCACGGAGGGAAGGTGACGTCAATCAAGCTCCCAGAGGCCCTTGGAGTCACGGCATCGGGGGCCAGCACCAAGGAGAGCACCAGTGTGAAGATCCTAAACAAAACATGAGTCAAATTCGAGAATGACCCTACAAGCAGAGTCAACAATCTGACAACTAGAAATGAGCTGCATGGTATGTCCGGGAACATGAGCAACATCAGGAAAATGAAAAGACAAAGTAAGAACGCCTCGGCCATTAACCAGAAGGATGGTACCATCAGGATCAAGAACATGAATAGGAAAATCGATAGATAGAATGGAGGACGAAGTGGATGAATCATGAGTCATATGAAAAGATGCTCCAGTATCAAGAATCCATGGAGATGTATGGGCTAGTGTAGTAGATAGTCTAATAGTGCCAAAAGAATCAGTAGCAAAAGTTGTTGATGTAGAACCAAAAGTCGTACCTCGTAGGCATCGAAGTCGCATAATCTCCTGCTTAGTCAGAGGCTCAACTGAAGAGGTCGACGTAGATGCACCCGGCAAAGGAGTCCGAGGGAGAAGCGGGTCGCGAAGTTGCGCACTCTCCTGCTCAATGAAGGACATAGCTGAAGTAGTGGATGTAGCAGCACCACGAGAGGAGCAACCACCACCACCTATGGAAGCCACTACAGAAGATGGTGTAGCATGACCAGAATCGTCTGCAGAAGCCGATGAAGGAGAGGAGGGCGCATGCAGACAAGCACCAAGTGCCAAGAGAAGGCGCGTGTGTGAGGCGCGGCCGATGGAGCAATATGCACAAACACTACCGGTGAAAGTCACGAGGGCAGAGGGTGTAGAGCAACAATCACCATGTGCGGAGGTCGCGAGATGCGCTACTAAAGAGCGACCACCACTGCCTATGAAAGACGTCGAAGGAGACGACATCGCAAGTGTACGAGCACCGAGGTGTGCGAGACAAAGTCAATGTAAGGAACACCGCCAAGATTCGGCGGGCAGGGAGGGAGATGCATACCCAACGAAAACATCATACATGTATTTTTCTACTCTTTTTTTAACTGAGCAAAAAAGAATCACGGGCTGGACAAAGGCTAGCGGCGGGTGAAACATGCCAGCAAAAGAGGATGGCACAAATCAACCATGTTTGCTAACACGAGAAACAAACAAACAGGCTGCCTACTCATGCGAGGAACAGGAGGAAGCACGACCAGCAAAGGAGATTGTGTGCTCGCGCGGGGGGAAGCAGCAGCCTTGTAGATGTGTGGGTGCGCAGCTGGGCATCAGCCTTATAAATGTGTGCGTGCGCAGCTTGGCAGCAGCCTTGTAAATGCGTGCATGCGCAGGTGGGCAACAACGACCAGGGAGGCGTCGACCTAAATGGCAGAGGGCGAGGGGCAACACGGGCCTGGCAGAGGGAACCAACTTGAGAAAGATGGCGGCAGCGGCCAAAAGGACCTGGTGCGAGAGTACATCCGTGACCTAGAGACGTGCGACAGGTGGGACGATTCGATTAGGAGGCAGACGGCGCAGTGTCCAGGACATGAATCAGAGGCGGGGTGGCGTGGATCAGAAGCGGGATGGTCCAATGCAGCAACCGAGAGGTACGGCGGCGGCGGAGGGAAAGAGAGCAGGGATGACCGGCAAGAAGATGACGACATCGCTGCGAAGAGATCATAGCAAGAGTTGCGTGTGCGAAAATATTGACCTAGGCTCTAACCATGTTAGGAAATATGCAACTTGTATTCCCATGGGGGCATAGGGCAGTATATATACATGGACAGGTGCAGGAAATATGCAGAAAACCTCTTATAAAATGGGGAAAATAGAAAAGGCTACACGGCTATATATATAGTACTCTAACAGGAAGATCATAGGAGGCACCCGCGCGTTGAGGACCCAAGTGGTGGCGGTCATTTCATAGTTCCGCCCATCACATTCAACCGTGTTCAAGGGAGCCTTGGACCCTGATGGTGTCTTTCAGCCCTGGCAGCTTTACCATCATGTAGATGTGATTCAATATAGCCATGAATTGTGCAAACGTGTGGCGGACTATCATGGCCATGTAGACCATCTTGAAGTCAACAACCTCGAAGGTGCACAGCTTGCGGAAATTATCTGATTTCTCAAAGATGACGGCAAGTGTGACATCCCCTGGGATAATTCCATGGAACTCCCTCAAGTCCTGCTCTCTCTCTGTGGGATACCTACATCTGGTCCAATGTTTTCAACGAAATCATGCTAAAGGAACTCCCCCATCAATTAGTACGCGATGAACTCGCGCGCTCCCTATGATAGGGGATACGACTAGAGGAAGTCGCCATGGGCGTTGGCATCCTGGTGGGCAGTCTTTCTCGCTGATCATGATGGGTACTTCTGCCCATTTCATTCTAGTCGCAGGTCAAGCGTTGTCAAACGAGGACATCCCTTGCTATCTTCTTCGCTTCAACCTCCGACTTGCAAGTCACTAATACTCCCCGTAGACATAGTTAAAAAAGGTGCGCCTAGGTTCTAGGCGATAGCAAAATGCCTAGTGTATAGCTGCGCATAATTGCGGATAAGCATGCGCTTTGGTCAGAAAAGCGCAAGGCGGTGGCAAAACACACAATTAACGCCTAGCGCTTTTTTGAACTATCCGTAGGTGGTTTACCCGCATAAGTACATTGGGGGGGGGGGGGGGTCATCGTCATTGTCCTACGACCTCTACATTGATCTCAGCCTTTGTTCTTCCATGTAGTTTGAGAGGGTCCTGCACTAAGCTCTTCCATGGGATCCCGTCATATGCAACTTCGCACCAATTGTGATAATCTATTTGAGTTATATATTTAGTTGTGTACCCTTTACGTTTTCCCCGATCTATAAGGGACTTTCTGCATATTGTAGCGCACTTGCATGTGTATACATATGGCCTATGGCCACATAGGAATACAAGTTACATATTCCTAACATGGTATTAGAGCTTAGGTTTAGGTCTTAGTCTTCCCGCACGTCATGTATTCTATTCCTGATGGCATGGTCTGTAATCTTCGTCGCTCTCTATATGGCCTTAAGCAAGCCCCTCGTGCCTGGTTTGAGTGCTTCGCCTTAGTGGTGATTGTGGCTGGTTTTCCGATGAGTGCTCATGATCCAGTGTTTTTGTCCACCTTTCAGCTCGCTGACAGACTCTTCTTCTATATGTCGACGACATGATCATCACTGGCAACGACTCTAAGTACATTGTGTTTGTGATGGCTCGTCTTAGTGAGCAATTTCTTATGTCTGATTTTGGTGCTCTTCGCTACTTCCTTAGCATTGAGGTTTCTTCTACCTCTGTCGGCTTCTTTACTTCCCAAGGGAAGTATATCCAGATCTTCTTGCTTGAGCACACTGTTGATTTGATGGAGCTCAAAGTCCACCTTTGTGCTTCTAACAATGAGCCTTTGTCTGATCCTACGCGTTGTCGTCATCTTGTTGGAAGTATTGTCTATCTAGTCATCACTCGTCCAGACATTTCCTATCCCATTCAAATTCTAAGTCAATTTGTCTCTGCTCCCACTTTGGTCCACTACAGTCACCTTTGCGTGTTCTACGGTATCTTCGTGGGCCTATCTCTCGCCATCTCTTCTTCCCACGATCCAGTTCGTTCCAGCTTCAGGCCTATTTGAATGCTATTGGGCTAGTGATCCTTTAGATTGACTGCCCCTTTCTGCTTATTGTGTTTTTCTTGATGGTTCTCTCATTGCCTGGAAGACAAAAAAAACTGACTACAGTTTGCAGTTTCCTATTCAAGTTCAAAGACTGAGTTGCTAGCTATGGTTCTTTTAATAGTAGAGGAGGCTTGGCTACGATGGCTGCGAAGATCTTGGTGTTTGTCACTACACCTACTCCTCTCATCAACCAGTACATGTGCTATCAATACTGCGAGCAACCCTGCGAAGCATGAGCTCACCAAGCATAATGGTGTCGAGGCTTCTTTTGTGCACTCGAGTGTGTGGGATAAGGTTATTCTCTTCAGTATGTGGCTTCCAAGTTATAGTTGGCGGATTTCTTTACGAAGGCCCAGAATAGAGCAGAGTATCTCTCCAAACTCAATGTTGTTGATCCAGCATGATTTTGACAGGGGATGGGGTTGAGTTATATATTTTAGCCATGTACCCTTTTATTTGTTCCATTCTATAAGTTTTTTTTGCATATTTCATGCACCTGTACATGTATATATACTGGCCTATGGCCCCAAGGGAATACAAGTTGCATATTTCCTAGCATTTACCTCTGCCTTCTTCAAATCAAAAAGGGGTGCATTTATCCTTTGAGCCCTAGAACTTGGATTTTGACTGCAATTGACGCTTCTTGGGGCACACTTTGCGCTGCACATGTGGCTCACCTCAACGTTCAAAGTCATTGCTAATGCATCCAACCATGACGTTCGAGTCGCTCCTCCATCATTTCTGCTGGTGTTCTTTCTCATGTTCGGGTCATTTGGACTTCAGTCCCTACCATCTTCGGCCTTCCGTGTGATGGCAACATCGATAGCTATTGCTTTTCTGACGATTTTGACAAGTTGGTTCATGTGGTAGGTCTCCTTCATATATGGAGGTGGTGCCTTGATCCTTGTGGACCGCAACCTTGAATGTTTCGGTTACTTCTTCGTCCGGGGGATAAGGGACTTTGTGCCATTCCAAGCGGTATGGTGGAGGTAGTCATGTAGCTTTTCATTGCCTGCCATCTTGATGAGCTTAAAATCCTCTTTTATCTCCTTGTTGTCCCCCGTGGTAGAAAGGCTTCTAATGAAGAGGTTCACAAAAGGTGTTCCAACAGTCGATAGGGCAATAGGTTCCTAATCCGAAGCTCTCCTCCCCCCCCCCCCCGCGTCACTCCCGTGAATGACAGGGGGAACCCTAGCCGCCACCTCCTCCTCTAGATCCCACTTCGCCGCCGCCGCCGCCGCACGCTGACGGGCAAAGCCCGCTTGGCAGCGGCGGCGACGGGGCCTCCTCTCCTCTCCGTGGGGGCGCGGGCGGCGAGGACGCCTTCTTCGAGCGGGGGAGTGGCGCTACGTGTGGGGCGCGGCGGCGCCGACAGCTGTGCCTTGGTGTGGAGGACTGCTTGTCAGCGGCGGTGGCTCGTGCTCGCGGTGGTGGCGGCTGCGCGTGTCTGGCGGAGGCGGGGCGTGCTTGGCGGCGGCGGCCCAGGTCAGATCCATTATGATGGGTTCCTGGCGGCGGGCGGCACGGGGCGGGCAGCGATTGACGGGTTCGACTTTGGCCGTGGCCCACGGCAGCACGCCGGCAGCTACTGCTGGGTGCGGTGGTTGCCGGTCATCCGCCCAGATTTGCCCCCTGGTCGCCGCTGGCGGCTCAGGGTGGTGGTCGCGCTCACCCTGGTCGTGGCTTGGTTATGGGGTGCGACGGCGTGGTGGCAACCCATGGTGGCAGTGCGGGTCGCGTCGCGGCGACAGCTGGACTTCCTCCGGTGTCGGTCCGTTGGCGCGGGGTCTTGGTGGAGGTCACTGGGGTCCTTCGCGGTTGCTGGTGTGGCCGGTCCGTCACCTCGCGTCGTGGAGCGGGCGGCAGGGACAAGCCAGATGCGGATCCAGGCCGGGAGCTATGGTCAGGCACCACAGGAGGTGGCGTATGGAGAGGAGTTGGGAGTGATGGGTGGCGCCGATGCAATCGGGCCACCCGTCACCGGCAGGGGCGCCTGTCGTCGACGTGGTCCGCTCCCGTGTCACTTCTTCTCCGACCTGGTGGCTCCCCGATCAATCTGATTGTCTCGGTTGCTGGCGGCTCTATCGGCGGTCGGAGCTTGCCCGTCGATTCATCGCTTGCAGCCATGGAGGCCCTATTGGGCGTCGTGTTTCCTAGGCAGCGGCTCAGTAGTGGGAGCTGCGGTGCTCGTGGGCTAAGCTCGCAGCTCAGGTGCGTGCAGCTAGCGGCCATGGCCGCATGGGCTGTGTGGTGGATGGCGTTTTGACGTTCCGTGTAGGTGTTCCGCTAGGGTACTCATGCCTGGCCACACACTGGGCGAAGGAGCATGCATGCCGAGGTGAAAACCCTGTCAGGCTTCGGCCAAGCCGACGAAAGCGGCGCCCGTGGGCGTCGTCATCTTCCTGAAGTCTCCGTTAAGGTTGCTCCTTTCTCTTCGTCGTGCTCCGGATGAAAATCTAGATCCTTGGATCGGGCGGCGTCGGCACTTCGGTGTCGTATCCTTCCTGAAGGCACCGTCTTGGAGCTCACGATGTCGTCGACCCTCAACTTCACCTCTTCTTGGTATCTCCTGGGAGTGCTCCGGCGGCTTCGTAGTGATGCTTACTGTCATCTTGTAGTCTACTTCGAGTCGTTCAGTGTGTGGTTGTTGTAGCTTCTAGCACCTTTGTATCTGGCCTTGGGTGAGTGTGGTTGTGGGTGTGTTGTGTTGTGGTTTGCTCGGCCATATGAGGTTGTTGCTTTATATGTAAAGCGGGGCGAAAGACTTTTTCGGTAAAAAAGTAGGTTCCTAAGACATGCAAGGGTGTTGCCTTGTAGATGGGTGGTAGGATGTTTGCCATGTCAGAGGTATTGCCGCCCATGACCCGTAACGTCTGGGAAACTTCATAAGGCGACAGGGTTAGTGAGTCACTCTCTAAGTTGTGAGTCTGTACATGGCGTGGCACCCTCATGCTGGTGATTTCGTGGGAGAGGGCTCGACATCCCATAGTATCGTTGCCAAACTTGAAGGTCGGCAATCACGCCTGGTCGACACGTTCATTGGGTAGGTGTGATGGCCTTCGATGTGCGGGCGACCTAGTCGCCTCTGGGTCATCACTGTTATCGTTAGATGGTGGACCAGGTGAGTCTCGACAGGATCGTTTGCTTCTCTTATTGTTGTTACCTCGGGTGGGCCATGTCCCCGCTCGTCCACGCCTTCCTTCTGGTCTTCGTCGCTAGGTGGCAGGGAGCGGCGATCGTTTCGCCCGCTCCTTGTGCAAGCACATCGCGACTTCTCCCATCATTGTGACCTCTGTTTTCCTCAAGAATTCGTGTGGTGCCGTGCCTTCCATGCTCTATCTCCTTCGGTTGCTCTTCATGGAAGTCGTGGTTATCCGGTTGTTCACAATCCCACGAATGGTGCTCGATGGGCGTCGTTGAAAAATTGAGACAGTTAATGAGTGCAGAAATTCAGAAAGTGGAAAAACAACTGTCCTTCCGGGGTTAAATTAGATTAGCCTTATTTTTCTCCACCCTCAATTGAGTCAATTTCTCAAGTAGCTTCTCAATTCTTTGATTTTCCTCCATGATTGCGAATCACCTCAGAGTAAGGTTTTTGAGTCAACAAGTCAAGTCGAGTCACCATGCCTCCGCCTCAGTGATTAGTTGGACATAATTGGTGATTTTCTGTCTTCCAGTACCGGCTCGGTGATTAGTCGGCGACTAACAAACAGAGCCTCGAAGCAGCACAACACAAGTTCTCTTGCGCAGCTAACAAGTACAGCACTACAGCTGAACCCCAAGCAGCTGCTAAATGGAAGAGCACAAGAAACCAATCTTCTCCCTGGCACACGCCAAAGCCGAGAATCCAGCATGCTGCTCCCAATGTCCGGGCCACACACACTCTTCTCCTCACAGGCAAATGCACGGGCACCAGACACCCAAACTGCTCGTCCACTGCAGTACACGCACACTCCTGGCTGCACTGCCTGCCTGACCACTTATACTCCTCTGCAGCTATCTCCTCTTCCGTGCAGAGCAAGTGGATGCACTTGTTTTTCCTGCTGTGCAACACAGCAGCAGCTCCTGGGCACGCATCTCGTCCAGCCAGATGAGCAGCCTTGGACAAGAGCAGGGCACATTACTCTACACACAGCCGCTGCTGCCTCCCCTTACGTACTGCTGCTGCCTTAACCTGCTGTAGATCCCCTATTTCTGCTGGCCGCACCCCGCTGCCGGCCACCGCATATTATACTAAGGATAAGACTACTCCTGCTCTTTCTGTTTCTTCACATCCCATTGACACAATAATCTGCTCTCTGTCATGCAAGTCCTCAAAACAATATGTTTTGAACATAAAGAGGATGACAGAATGATTGCAACCCTGAACACTCCCCACTCTCATCTGGACTTCCATGAGACAACATATATGCCTCTGTATATTTCCAGTTTCGAGAACTTTAATTAAACCAATGTTACAATAGGGACTGAAACAAGAACCTGGCTCCAGAAATACAAGTCCAAAGTGAAGTAAAATTAAGTGACCAGATTGAACAGGCGATAATGCACGAAAAGGCCAAACAACCTAAAGTAATTGAAAAGATGAAGATATTATGTTGTTCTTAGTTTACCTTCATCACTACCAGGTTTGTATCAAGCCCATCAACTTTGACTCCATCAACTGTGGCTTGGGCCAGTTCAACCTTCTTGTAATTGTTCATTGACTCAGTAACTGCCTTCTGCAAGGAACTCATTTCCCCAACGACTATCTCACCAACAAAGAGTCTCTCACTATTATTACCTGGTGATACCATGCCCAGGTTTGACAGGACAGCGAAGGCAGACATGGAACGCATTCCGATGCTCATGCCTGGTTGATTGGCATGAGCTGAACTTCTTGATGATATAGTACTGGCTAGTGTTTCAAGTATTACATCTCCTCCAGGAAGTTTGTCACAAAGATTGAACAACAAAAGAGATTCGTATCGATTGGAAGCTGGAAAAGCTAATTCTTCGATGGCTTGCAACCGCAAGATACCAAGCGAGGCCTTCAGAATTATTTCCTCTTTATCGACTCCACTTATGTCGAACTTCCTAACAAACCTGTGAACATAAAGAACTTCAGATATAATTGCCAACCAGTAATCACGGCGAGAGTGCCCGGCCAGCTCTGGAAATTCTATGATCACTGGTTCAGTTCTGCATTCAATATTATATAGTCAGAGATGAGTAATCATAAGTAGAACAAATATATATATACCCTATATATATATATAGATATAGATATGCTAATCGTAAGTAGAACACCAGTCTTAACAGAACAGACTTTTTCTCAAGATAAATAGCAATCAGTTGTATGTTAAATAATTAGTAAAAGACCGCTGTAAAGCACAACCTATGTTCATTTAATGTAATATTGAGTATTTGCTTTGTTTTAAACTTACAAGGTTGTTGATTTATACATAACAGCTTTGTCAAACAGCCGTGAACCCCATGGGCCAGTCAGCTCAGGTTTAACAATCTGCTTTGCATCTTCTGCAAGTTCATAAGATTTGGGCTTATCAAATGTCACAACCTTTACAGCTTCAAAGTAAAGGGCATGATCCGTAAGTGTCAATCTTCCTGCATCACCAAAGGTTGAAACCAGTGATATAAATATAACAAAAGGAACAAGGTGAAAACATAAATTAAGCTGTAAGTAATCAAACATGCCATCAACTTGATCAGCCCCATCAGTAAACCAGACAAACCTGGCCATGTTGAAATCCCAACATGCTCAAGTACTGGTTGAGTTGTCAATGTTCCATCGACTTCTAGAACCCTTTCTCCTCTCTGTGATCGGAAGCCCGATAGAAGCGATGACTCAGACTGTGTCTTCATTTTCTTAAATGCTCTATATGGACAAAACACATTCAGAGTCACCTTTACCAAAAAGGAACCAACAGAAATTCATACTTACATATCCTATATTAAGAGGAAACGAAATAGCATAACTGAACTTTATTTGAAAATAAAAGTTTATAGACATGTTTCTGATGCATTCAACTTTAAAAAAGGAGTATATAATTGGCGAATAATTTAAAATTAAAAAGGAATGTCAACTACCATCCTATTTCAGATAGTGAAGGAATGTCAACTACCATCTTATTTCAGATAGTGAAGGAATGTCAATTACCATCCTATTTCAGATAGTGATAACACTTCAGAATATGCATTGACACTTAAATGCCTATATGAACAAGTTATATATCGTTAACAATGACAAAATCTGCTTCCCACAATGGCATTTGGGAGAAGGAAGCCATGTCCATGTTTGTACCATGGTACACTATACACTACGATCCTTTGATATCAAGGACATTACGAACATGGCTTTTAAACTATGGCTTCGCTCTACAGCCTCAATGTTACATTACTGTACACCTACAGAAGCAAGAAAATGTATAGTTGTTATTCGCTCGTCATACTGTTATGGATGCAAAACTTGATTGTACTGCACAACCCATGGGGCAAATATCTTGTACAATATACTTGGGGTACAAGGAAACCTATACTAATACAACTACGCAAAGAGACCTTAGACCTATATTAATACTCCTTAACCCCCCCCCCCCCCCCCCCCCCGCGCGCGCACACACACAACCACCAAATGCAAAGTGTACGCAATAGCATTGCATTTGAAGGTCCAGCTTGGGTCCGATCTGGCATGATCTGTCGAGGGAGCAGACAACCTGGAATGATGCAGCCAACGAGACAGAGGTGAGAGGACGGGACCAATCTGATCCGGAGATCGATGGGGAAAGGTGGAGACGGATAAATCGACTGGGAGGGTGGGCTGGAGACCGAAGGAAACGATCTAGAGGAGCATGAGTTACGCGTGCGAGAAAAAACTGGCTTGTGATACCATGTTATGGATGCAACTTGATTGTATTAACAGCCCATGGGGTAAATATGTAGTACAATAGACTCGGGGTACAACGAAGGAAATTTAGACCTAGACCTATATATACTAATACTCCTTAACACATACAACCTTTTCAATACATGCCAGGAGTCTATAACTCAGCATGAATGAGGTAGTGAATCACTATATAATGGAATCTACTAAGTCTTTGTAGAGATTTCACTTTGGACTACATACAGAGCAAAATGTATGAATCTACAATCTAAAATGCATGTATATACATTTGTATGTGGTTCATAATGAAATCTCTACAAAGACTTATATTTAGGAACAGAGGGAGTAATAAAATGTCGTACAAGCAAGACTTTTAAGAGACAAAACCTAGTTAGTGATTGCCCAAAAAAACTCCATCTTTGTATATGAAGGTAGCCTCTGTTTGTTGAGAATAAGCAGCAAGAACAGAAGACATCAGATGTGTGATGCAATTATGTGTTTTTATTCATTTGGGAAACAATTAAGAACAGACATACACATCAAGGGGTGCGCAAGAAAATTAGCTGACATTGACAACAGTACACGATATATCTCCATTTCTGTATTTATACCGATTAAGCGATGACCAGTTGTAACAATACATCAGCATAATTGCTCAAACTGATCGAGTTACAATATCTTGTAAGAAATAAGAAAAAAAATATGTAGTACTACACATGCACATCCATTATAAGTACTGAATGACGTCATATCTAAACTCTGCAAGAAATACTCCCTCCATCCCGAATTACTTGTCTTAAATTTGTCTAGATACGGATGTATCTAGACACGTTTTAGTGTTAGATACATATGTATCTAGACAAATCTAAGAGAAGTAATTTGGGACGGAGGTAATACTTTAGAGCACAAGGAAAGACAATGTCATGAACGCCAAACAGAATGACGTCATATCTAAACTCTGCAAGAAATACTTTATAGCAGAAGGAAAGACAATGTCACGAACGCCAAACAAAAATTTCAGATTGTGCACTCTAAGACCAGATATCTAGGAAAATTGTCTTACATTTAGTTTAGTTTATTTAAGAACTAATAATGATTTCATCCAAGACAAGGAACAAAATTTAATGTTTTAAAGAATAAGGGTATACAAAAGATAAAATTGTAAGTACTCGGGTATTTGAACAAGGAAACGTATATGATTACTATGAAAACATTACAGTACAGAAGGTGACCTGTCCAATCCTGCAAGATACTTATCATATACAGGAAATGGAAGACGGCCTCCACTTGTTGATGAAAGCACATCAAAGAGATTTGAAGAAGTTACTACATCAGCGATTGTTGGAATGGCAGGTGCTATTCTTGAGAAAGCCTCCAAACTAACTGTGCTATCAACCTCAACCTACAAATGAGGAGAGATGAAATTCAGTATAAAAGGGATGTTATTACAAAACTTTAATGCAAGAAAAGACCTTGTACAGATGATTGTAATGCAGGCCCAGCTCATTCTGTATGACCAACAAATTATTTCGGGAAAGCAATCAAAAGAAAGCTTCTACCTTAACAGTGAGCTGGCTTGAAGAAGAGGGAACTTCCCAAGCTAACATCATATCAAATGTCAGGCGACGAAGGCTTTTGTCAGCAAGATATCCCGCAACTTGTGAGACCTGTGCAAGTGCCCTAAAGCAGCAATATTCCAAAAAGTTTCTCGCATAGTTTCTTGGATGCTTTATAGAGTCAGATGCTTGCATATCAAAGTCATATTGCAGGTCTTCAATGGATACGTCGAGAACTCTGAAAGGTAATTAGCGCCAAAAAAGGCTGTTCAACATCCAATGGACACAAAATAGGCATTACGTAACTAAGAAAAAGCAAATTTGTTATATGGTATTACTAAGTTATTATAATAAAGTACGACACTGCACAGTCATCCTGGCTAACTGTGCTCCACAAATCAAGTCAAAACTAAAGAAAAACATTATGACAGCTCCACGAAACATGGGAAGCTCAACAGGTTCCCAGTCAAGCCAACCACTGGACTACAGATCTTTCAACCGAGTTAAACTATATTAGGTCACACAACATGTTCCTTTGACTCTAAAATGGTATGCACCCAAATATTAAAATAGAACTAATTGTCCAATTCATGAGAAACTATTTCTCAAATTGTCCAGTTACATGCATTGCAATGTAGTTTCCATTGCAACCAACTGAATCTTATGGTTCACGAAAGACCCTTCGACAGAGAATGGAATGGCATGTCATCTTCAATGCTATAGGATCAGTATGGACGTTTGATTCACACAGGAAAAACATAGGATTCTTTACATGAGGTTGTAGTGGATGGAAATTTTCTTATAAAAACTAGTGCAAAGGAATCCTAAGGAAAAATTCCTATGCATGAAACAACCATTGTAGGGAAAAATCCTAAGGATTAGAATCCTCCAAAATTCCTTTGGAAATCCTTTGAATCAAAGAGACCTTAAACCCATTTTCAGATTCAAGATGAACTCCCTCAGACCAGACTACGCTATTTGTTCCTCAAACACAGTACCCTGGACTCATGTAAAGAATAATAATATGCAAGCTAATATCGTTTCAAGATTTTCTGAGAATTTTCACCTACGTCGCCATGACTGCAGTTTAGAGAGCAGTGGTACTATCCAGGATTATGTGATGATCTAATTCCATTACAAAAAGAAAGAAGCTCGTGAATTAAACAGTCTACAGAAGCTTCGGGAATCAGCATCTCTTAATCTCAAGGCCCAAGTGATAACGAAAATTATAACATCCGAGAGCAACATTTCCTCTTTCCAAACTGAAGAAAACCAACGCCCAGTTCTTTAAGATATTACCGGGAGCAGCGAGAGACGACGGCGCTGACCATGGGGGAGAGGCCGGCAACGGACGTGCTCTTGCAGGCCGAGGGCGAGCGGTAGGGGTCGTCGTCGTCGTCCACGCCGCGGCGGGGGACGGGCCACTTGAAAGACCCGTCCCGCACGAGCCCCTCGAAACCCTCCATCAGCAGATCCCGCGTACTTCTCATCATTGCCATCCTCCAATAGTCCGCCGGATCGGACTAAAGACGGTGTGTGCTTGCCGTGTTCGTGTGATATCACTGCGTAGGCCGTAGGGTCTAGGCGGGCTGGCGGGGACCTTGGTACAGGCGGTGGGACGGTGACCAGGGAAGATGAGACGGGAGTGCGGCGTAGCAGAAGCCCCCAAAATATCCCATTTAATTTCGAGATTTGCAGAGTTTTTTCACAGAATTGAATTGAACTGAACCAAAATTTAGTTCAGAGACGTTTTTTATTTCAAGAGATGTGCATCAGATATACGCTGTAGTTTCGATCGTCTCAAATCTGCTTTTTTCTTTCAGAATAACCACTTCATTACTTAAGCTAGTCTAGGATTTCATATGATACAATATGTAAAATGCAATTAGCAGGCGTCCATCGCCTAACCGCCGCCAACCTTCTCCCCCCTCCCCCCGCCCCCCCTCTGCCGCACCGCAACTAGAGGACGCCGCCGGGCGATGCCAGTGCGGCCAAGGCGGCGGCTGGCCATCTTTGATAGCCTGACTTATTAGGGATGATAGACTACTTATATTAATAAGGAATTCCTTCTTTTCCGATAGCCCGTTCGGAAAGAACTCCAAAGTTAAGTGTGGTCAGCTTGGAGTAGTTTCAGGATGAGTGACCGACCGGGAAGTTGCTCCCGGATGCGCACGAGTGAGGACAAAGTGCGCAGAAATGACTAGTATTGATATGTGGGGGCCAGTCTAGATCCTGCTAGGAGTAACGACCACCGGCGGATGTGTCCGGGGCGTTACACCATCCTCCTGCGGCAACACCCGAATCTGGTGGGCACAAATGCGGGCGGTGCATCGGTGCACTGGGACGCGAGGTCCTAGTGATCGACGATGGGCTCAGTGGTTGGATACATGGTGGTAGCTTTCCTTGGCGGCGATGGTGGGCGCGTGCAGGCGTACGCTGGCCGGAGTAGTGCTGCAGTTCAGGAGAGGACTTGTTCCAGCGGAACGTGGATGCGTTCTCGGACGGGCCAGGTGTGGATTTGTCCCTACGAGTACATGCGTCCTCCAGGGCGCTTAGGGCGTCATGCCTTGCTGGATGTCGTACCAGCATTCTCTCGCTGGCGCGCAGGGCCTCGGCCGGTGGTCGTGATCCAGATTCGGATCGAACTATTGGTGGTGGTTGAAGATTGCACTGCACCGACCTCTTACATCTCCACGCTGGCTTCCGAACCTCATACGGTTCCACACTGGCTACTCTTTGAATCTGGTGCTTCGGCGATGGGATGCAAACTATTGGCGAAGGCTTGACGCAGAGGGATGGTTGTGCAGTTGCATCGGTCGCATCGCGTGTAGCTGCTGGGACCATGGAAAAGTGATGGCGGCATCACATGAGTGACTACAATGGTGGTGTTTCTCGAGCACCCGGTTTTGAGCTCCGGCGTGAAAGCCCAAGTCTGACCCGAGTTGATTATACCTGGTAATGGAGAATTCGTACGGCGTTACCTTGTTGAAGGCAGTGCTCGAATATGCTCGGACTGTTTCTTCAGGGTGTAAACCTAAATTATGTCCTTTAGTGTTTGGATCTGATGACGGCGGCGCTTAAGTATCGCTTCATTCCTGAAGGCGTTCTGTCACCTTGTCCTACTTGTGCTGTTATGAGATGGTTGGTGCGGATATGATCTTTCTTGTAGTTTGCTGATCACGGATCTAATCACTTTGGGCTTTTTCTTTATTTTGCCCCGCCTATGCATAGTTTTGGTCTTATATGACTTTGCTATTTGCTAGCGTGTTGTGTGTGTGTGTGTTGTGTGCCTAGCTATGCAGCTAGGTCGGGTGTGTGCTCATCGTGTTTGTATCCTCTTGATGCTTCATTTTGAGTTAATAAAATCCACTCTTTATTAAAAATACACATTGCACACCTCCCGACTAACACTACCTTAGCTAACTGATGAGCAACTGAATTCACAAAACGCCTTACCCAGCATACTTTAAAATCCTCTCTCGTCCTCAGCAATGGCTTCACTTCTTCTATCATTGGCCCTACAACAAATATATTACTTCCCTATCATGCATATATTGCAATGGTTTGCATGGATGAAAGGATCGGTATGGTCGACTGGAAGAGGGTGATTAGATGACTAACAAAATTTTGTCCTCGTTTGCATATTTAGGCTCAACAAAAAGTAGGTTGTCTAGATATGCAACTAGGTGGACAACCTGTATGACAAGCAACACAGGTAACAAGTGCAAACAAGAGTAAACACAAGAAATAAACTTGCATAAAGTAAAGGACCGAAATAACCGCAAGTGGAGTCGATGGAGACGGAGATGTGTTTACGAAGTTTCCTCCTTTGGGGGAGGTACGTCTCCATTTGGAGGGGTGTGGAGGCACGATGCTCCCCAGGCGTCCCAAGGACTCGCCCTATTTTCCTCACGCCCTCGCAAGATGCAAGGTGCCATGAATCCACTAGTGGTGCCCTTGAAGGCGGCAACAAAACCAGGACCTTTACAAACAAGGTTGGGGCTCTCGCCACAACTTAATTGGAGGCTCCTAACACCACAATGGAATGTGGCTCCGAGGTGACATCTTTCATCTAGCATGCCCAAACACCCAAGAGTAACAAGATCCACAAGAGAAAAGTATGGGGGTATCAAATTTCCTTTGGTAAAAGTGTAGATCTAGGTCTTCTCCCTTAATCCCTAGCAAAACAACAAGTTTGGTTAGCTAGAGAAGGAGACCGGGCAATTATGAGCTTCAGGAAACAATGGAGAGAGAGAGGTACTCCCTCCGTTCCAAATTACTCGTCGCAGAAATGGATATATTTAGAACTAAAATACATCTAGATACATCCATACCTGCGACAAGTAATTCAAAACGGAGGGAGTAAATGGGAGGTGGAAGAACCGCCTCCTTACATAGGGGTTTCCAAATGAGAAAAATTCACTCTAGGTCACAAAACTTGAGCCAGTTGACACTTTAGTGCCACTACTTCAAAATACCCGAACTACGGTCCACGTACTTGCGCACAGGGTTCACTTTTGTCCATTTATACGATTCCGTCTACGTATTCGCTAACTTGGTCGAGTCAGCGGCCGCCAGCTCGGCTTTGACCGCCACCTGGTCGTGCCTGGGGTCAATACTAGTCCATCCGGGGGGTTTTGCAAAATCGCCAGTACCTGGTCGCACCTGGTCGGACCGACCGCGCACCTGGTCATACCTAGTCGGCCGCTCGCTTATCCCCTCACTCTCCTCTTCCTCTCCTCTGAACCCTAGCACAACTCCCTTCCCCGCCGCCCCAGCCATTGCCGATGTCGACGCCCTCCGCCGTCGCAGCCATTGCCGATGCCTCCGTCCTCCTCCGTCCCCGCCGTCCTGTCGTCTTCCAGCTCCGTCCACCTGCATTGCGTGGCCGCTCCATTGTTGTACCATTGATCGGGTGCCCGGATTGTGGCGAGCAGGTGAGGTTCTACTGGTCTAGCACCGATGAGCACGATGGATGGATCTTCTACAAGTGCGTCAACCACACTATAAGTGCCAGTTCCTAGCTTTCTGTTGATTGATTCGTGTCATGTCAATTCAATGTAGTATTGAAGCAGAGCACTAATTAAAATGGTCTTTAGGTGCTCTCTAGTAGTTTAGTTTGTCCTTGGTTGCAAAATTAGTTGGTTAACTAGTCATTGCTCTGATTAATATAGTAGTTTAGACCGTCCTTGTTTGCAAAATTACTGATAGAACTAGTTGGTTAACTAGTCTGCCATTGATTCATGCACTCTGAACTTTACTGTCACTCTGTAATTTTGTGTTCTCAGGTCACTTGTGATTTCTGGCGCTCGGAGCTTAAATATGTGGAGCATCTGGTTGAAACAAGGCGTTTGGTTGGTGATGTTGTTGTAGATGCAATTGGTGCAGCTGAGGATAGGAGGGAAGAGCTTGAGATGTAGAGGACTGAATCAATGGCAGGCAGAGGCACGGCTGGAAGGGGCATGGCTGGAAGAGGCATGGTTGGAAGAGGCACTGTAGGCAGAGCTAATTATGACAGCTCTAGTGAGAATAAGTATGCTACCAAGCAGCAAGTTGCTATGCTTTTAGGATTAGGCAGGGAGATTTTGCTGCTGCTAAAGCTGCTGATGGCTTTTGTTATAGTGCTTTGTGTGATGTGTTTCACCTTAATTATGAAGAAGTGAAGTGTTGTTAAATGAGTAGGTGTAGGTGTTCTAAGAGATCTCTTGTTCTAAATTGAGCATACTAAATGCCAGTGTAGAGATCTCTTGTTTGCTCAGTATGAAGTCTTGGTTGTAATGGATGTTGTAATGGATAATATGTCAGTAATATGAAGTCTGCTTGACCTAATGCTTTGAAATTACTGACAGATGTTTTTTATGTCAGAAGTGTAGTTAAACTAATTATGCAGAAGTTTACCTAATTCAAATTCTGTCAGAATTGTACTTAACCTCATTGCTTTCAAATTACTGACAGAAATGCTTTCATAAGTAATTGCTGACAGAAATGCACTTAACCTAATTAGGGTTAACTAATTGCTGACAGAAATGCACTTAACTAATTGCTGTCATAACTGGACTAACTTGTGTTAACTAATTGTTGTCATAAATGTAACTCATGTCAGCCCAGGTGTGACGCCCCCGATTCAATCGTACACTAATCATACACGCAAACGTGTACGATCAAGATCAGGGACTCGCGGGAAGATATCACAACACAACTCTACAAATAAAATAAGTCATACAAGCATCATATTACAAGCCAGGGGCCTCGAGGGCTCGAATACAAGAGCTTGATCATAGACGAGTCAGCGGAAGCAACAATATCTGAGTACAGACATAAGTTAAACAAGTTTTCCTTAAGAAGGCTAGCACAAACTGGGATACAAATCGAAAGAGGCGCAGGCCTCCTGCCTGGGATCCTCCTAAACTACTCCTGGTCGTCGTCAGCGGGCTGCACATAGTAGTAGGCACCTCCCGAGTAGTAGTAGTCGTCATCGACAGTGGCGTCGGGCTCCTGGACTCCAATGTCTGGTCGCAGCAATCGGGTATAGGAAAGGGGAAAAGGGGGAGCAAAGCAACCGTGAGTACTCATCCAAAGTACTCGCAAGCAAGGAGCTACACTACATATGTATGCATTGGTATCAAATGGAAAAGGGGGTAACATATGTGGACTGAACTGCAGAATGCCGGAATAATAGGGGGATAGCTAGTCCTATCGAAGACTACGCTTCTGGTAACCTCCATCTTGCAGCAGAAGAAGAGAGTAGATGGTAAGTTCACTAAGTAACATCGCATAACATAATCCTAACCGATGATCCTCCCCTCGTCGCCATGTTAGAGAGCGATCACCGGTTGTATCTGGAACTTGGAAGGGTGTGTTTTATTAAGTATCCGGTTCTAGTTGTCATAAGGTCAAGGTACAACTCCAAGTCATCCTGTTACCGAAGATCATGGCTATTCGAATAGATTAACTTCCCTCCAGGGGTGCACCACATTTCCCAACACGCTCGATCCCCTTTGTCCGGACACACTTGTCGTGGTCATGCCCAGCCTCAGAGGATCAACACATCGCAGCCCTACCTAGGCACAACAGAGAGGTCAGCACGCCGGTCTAAATCCTATGGCATAGGGGTTTGGGCCCATCGCCCATTGCACACCTGCATGTTGCGTACCCCCGGTGAGCAGACCTAGCCTCCCTTATACAAGAGCAGGCGTTCCAGTCCAACCCGGCGCGCGCCGCTCAGTCGTTGACGTCACGAAGGCTTCGGCTGATACCACGATGTCGAGTGCCCATAACTGTTCCCGCGTAGTTGGTTTGTGCGTATAGGCCAGTAGCCAGACTCAGATCAAACACCCAGATCTTGTTAAGCATGTTATTTTGAAGTAACCGCGAACGCCGACCAGGGCCAGGCCCACCTCTCTCTTAGGCGGTCTCAACCTGCCCTGTCGCTCCGCCACAAAGTAATAGTTGGTGGCCGTCGAGAACCCAGGCCCACCACTACCGGGATGGAACCACCTGTCCTTTCAGCCCCCACACCGGAATCACTTGCGGGTACTCAACGAGCCGATCCGACTTTAGTCACAATATGTAAAGCATGTATATATATTATAAACTCGTGATCAACACCCGAGTGATCACGACCCGATAGTATAGCATGGCAGACTGACAAGAATGTAGGACCACTGATGATAATCTAGCATCCTATACTAAGCATTTAGGATTGAAGGTAAGGTATCAACAAATATAGCAACAATGATAGGCTATGCAACAGGATAGGATTAACGGAAAGCAGTAACATGCTACACTACTCTAATGCAAGCAGTATAGAGAAGAGTAGGCGATATCTAGTGATCAAGGGGGGGGGGGGGCTTGCCTGGTTGCTCTGTCAAGAGAGAGGGGTCGTCAACACCGTAGTCATACTGGGTAGCAGCGACGTCGGTCTCGGTGTCTAGCGAGAGAAGAGGGGGAAGAAACAATGAATATAATGCAAACAGATGCATAGTGATGCATGACATGACAAGTAGCGGTGCTAGGGGTGCCCTAACGCGGTATGAGGTGATACCAGTGAAGGGGGGAAACATCCGGGAAAGTATCCCCGGTGTTTTGCGTTTCCGGACAGATGAACCAGAGGGGGAAAGTTGTGTGTTCGCTATGCTAGGGATGCGTGGCGGACGAACAGGCTATGTATCTGGATTCGCCTCGTCGTTCTGAGCAACTTGCATGTACAAAGTTTTTCCATCTGAGCTACAGTTTATTTTATATGATTTTTCAAAGTTTTAATGAATTTCTGGAATTATATAAATTCGAAATAAAATGGGTAAAATGCTACGGGTACACAAAGAGTGTACCTAGAAGTTCACCTCTTAGGCTGACACGTGGGGTCCAGTTGACCGCCTAGTCAGCAGTCAACTGGGACCGTTGACTGGTCAAAGGGGTCAACGAGACCCACATGTTAGTGGCTGATAGATTAAACTAACCTTATCTATCTAAATAGTGCATTGGGTCCACGTGTCATTGACTGTTAGGTAATAACCAAGTTAATTAGTCTAGTTAACAGATTAGTTAAAATAATTAGCTAATTAGGTTAAGTAAACAAGTTTAATTGATTAATTATATTTCTTTAATCCTTTTTTTGTTTTCATTCTTTAACAGGGGCGGGCCCCACGTGTCAATGGCCCAGGGCCTTAGCGGGTGCTGGCAGGGGTTACGGGCATGGGCGCCGGGTCGCCTGGACCCGAGCGCGGGCGGGAGGGCCGGCAGCGAGGCTGGGGCACGGGTTGGCCGTGACCACGGCGAGGCCCTCCTACCGGCCGCGGCAGGCGGAGACGGCGACGAGCGCGCGCGCGGCGGACAGGGGCGGCGCGGGGCAGGAAACGCAGTCGGGCGGCACGGGCGGAGGCGGGGGTCCGGCGGGAGCGGCGACGGTGGGTGCGCACGGGGATGGTGCATGGGTCAGTGGCGGCGCGCTAGCGCTAGGGAGAGGCAGGCCGGGAGCGGCTAGTGGGCGCGATGCACGGCACAGAGCAGCATGGGGGAGAAGCAACAACAGTAGGCGGCGATGCCAGGCAGGGGAGGGTGAGGCCATGGGTGGCGACCGCGGGGGGGGGGGGGGGTGGCACGGTGACTGCGACCATGATGGTCAGTGCGGGAGCGGTGCGTGTGGGAGTCAGAGGGAAGGGGGAGAGGAGGGGTCCTCACGGGCGGCGTCGAGGAACGGGGACGGCGAGGCTCGTGGGGGTCCAGCGGAGGAGAGTCGAGGACGAGCAGTCCGGCGGGGAGGTCCGACGAGGGGCGATTCGGCTGCGGCATCGGCGCTTCGTTCGGGGTCGAGCGGTGAGGCGAAGGCGGCGACGTCGGGGCAACCATGGCGATTGTTGGCCTCGGGAGGAAGTGGAGGCGCCAGGAGGCCGGTCGGGGGGGGGGGAGGGAAGGGTTGAGGAGGCGGGCGCAGACAACGGCGGCGCAAAGCCGTGCAGTGTCGGGGTTTGGCGGTGGGCGGCGATGCCGTGCCCGATCTGGATCGGGGGGGGGGGGGCGAGGGAGAGGTGGGGGATCGAGGGGATCGTGCAGGGGGAGTGGGGGTGTTAGTGAGCTAGGGTTCCCACGGTGGGGGGTTTTAAGAAGTGAGGGGGGCGGCCAGTTGGGCCGGCCAGGCGACCTGTGGCCTACTGGGCTGAAGCCCAGTGAGGGGGTTCCTCTTTTCTTTTGTTTTGTCTTAGTATTATTTTTGTTTTATTTTATTTCTTTAATAGTTATTGTTTTGTAATAAGTTAAAGCCCACACCAAAATTAGAGTTGTAAGAAGTTTAGTGGCGAAATAAACTAGTTTAAATTTTGTTTATTATTTAATAGCATTTACATAATTGTTTTTGCTACTATTTTATTCATCTTATGGTATTTAAATATTTTATAAAAGTGTCGTTTCTCCACCAAATTAATGTATGGATTATTTGCCGCAACCGAACATTTTAGTTTTAATGTTTGAAAACTTTTGATGTTTGCCATTAACTCAAATTTGAATTTGAATCGCTTTGAACTAGCGCCGGATTAACAACAGTAATCTAGTGATGTGGCATCATTAGCAAAGGTTCACTGTAGCCTAATTATCCGGGCGTCACAATTCTCCTCCACTACAAGAAATCTCGTCCCGAGATTTAAGAGGCTTAAGGGGGGGGGAGGTGTTGGTTACGAAATTTTAGCGAGTGTTCTCGGTCTTAGTTGCTCTCCTCAAAGAAGTTGACCCCTTACGTGGATGTCTTCATTTCTCTGCTTCGGGTCATCATGATGAAGTCATCATCATTTCTTCGGAATCTCCATCGTACTTATGAATAGGAAAAGGGGCAGCTTGTCAACAAGGGTAATCATCGGGGGTTAACCCACGAATGAACACATGAGTATTTCTCGAGTTGGACGAGTAAAACACGTCGAGAGAAAAGTAATATGATACCAATAAGAAGTTTCAAACGGATAGACAGTCGTTCGATGTCTGACACTAGGTGTGAAAGGGGTACAAAGCAACAAGAATAAGTATTGCGTCTGATACCAGAATAGTTCACTGGGAAGGTGGCTCGTGAATTACATACGAGGCCACGCGCGAGGAATAAATATGGAAACAGGGCGTGTACAGGAGAGTCAGGATTCGATCCTGTGGAATTGTGGGTTATGGGCCCACCATGTGGTTAAAAGTAGGAAGGGCGTTGACATCTTGCACGGTCATGATAGCAAGACATGTCAGAGTGTAGCCTATCAGTTATGTCGGCAAAAATGTCGGTACCAAGGGCGAGGGACGAAGAGAACCATTTTCCTGCTCGTTGAACAAGGCGGACCAATAGGCAAAGTTCTCGTCCATCGGTGATTACCGGAATGTCATCAACAATAGTAACAGGGTCTGACTGACAGAATTGTACATCGAGGTGTTTACATAAGCCGGAGAATATTACTGCTTAGATCATATAGATCACAAGAAAGGTTAAACCAAACAATGGGAAGGAAAATATGATTATCAGATTAAACAGAACAATGGAAAGGAAAATGTGTTTAAACACATATTTCAAGGGTATCCTTCCCAAGGACAAGTAGGGCATGATATCCATGCCAGGATAGAAGTAGAAAATCATTTAGGTAAGGGGAGAGGAAGTTCATGACATTACGCAAACAATGGTGTTTGAATAATTGATAAAGACAATTTAGCATTTTATTTCAAATGTTCTTATCGATGATCAGAGTACCACAGACATGCTTCGAGATAGCATTGACATGGTCATCAAGTAAGGGTCAGAATTTGGATACACAAAGGATCCACCAGGAACAACTTATAGAATAAGTCTTACAATTTTCTCATGGAAGAATCGCTAACCTTGCTAAAAAGGGAACTATTATAATAGGTCCTACGGCCAGGTGTGCTAGGCATGACATCATCTTACCAGATCAAATAAAAGACTAATGTTATAACTCTTAGAAATATATTCCAACCATCATACCTGACTGAGGTTCAGATCCGATTGGCGTCAGGATATCTTAGACTCAAGATGCCTGAGAAGAAAAAGGCGCAACTCAATTTGATGATATGACATTGCAAGATTCTCGGGTAATGAACTATGGAAGCAAGTTCTAAAATAAGAGTTCATCATTAAAACCAATGAGAGGATGAAAAGGTGGCTGATGGACTCAGCGACAATTCATCGAGGTTTCCAATAAGATGGATTCCCACAATTATGAGAGCAAGGAGAAAACATTTGTCAGATCAAATGTTATATTGATGTATGCTCGAGGAAAACATACACAATTAAACATTGGTTGAAAGGGGTATGCGAGATATGGGTCTAGGTAGCATGATCAATGCTAGTATGGTGATTCAATAAATAATAGTCTAAGAATGAACTGTTGACCATTAACTCCAAAGCAATAGGGTTGCTAGAAGTTTTGAAGTCGCACATCATAGTTCAATTGTCGGTTTTCCGGTTACAAACATCACAGGGACCAAGGAATGAATGGATATGGCAATAAGTATCACCTATATCAAGAATTCTTAAGAGGTGGTGAAATTCTCATGACATTCTTGACATAAAAGATGGTAATACTCCAAGGTAAGGAACAAATGCTGGATAACAAGGATCTCAAGGTATAACACGAAACACGAACTAGTTTGTGTTGAACAGAAGGCAATAAAGTGGTCGATGATAACACAAATCATTGAGGGCAAGGATGGTATTTCTCATCATGAATTCAATTGATGTCCTGGAAGGAGTCAAAATGTTGATGATGATCACGACAATTTGTTGTCGAGAGGATCCACAAAGAAGCAATTGAATAGTGACTGCATCAAGCAAAAGGACTGATGCAACAAAAGATTATTGGAGCCACGGATACGATACAAACTCGAAATCAAGCTTACTGTTTTTATGGTGAAATTATATGAGGAGGGAGATCGACGTAAGGTTAGCTCATCTTGAAAAATTGTGCTCCGGAAAGGAGGACCAAGTAGTACAGTTAAAATCATCACGATAAAGATATAGCCAAGCAGGCTAGGAATGACATGATCGGGTACAAACTCATAAGTAAAAAATATTACTTAGAGTTGTTGAACCGTAATGCGGGCTCGGTTCAGTTATCGGTGTTCTTGAATGTTTAAAATCTCGGAGCCCGTGAAAATTGGGATCAGTGAGGATGTAGTACTTGATGAAGAACTCATAAGAGGTTATGCAGTTCCATAATAATCTCGAGATACCAGGGGGTAATACTAGACAACAAATCAAAGAAGAGGTTGGGCTGGGGTATTGCTATGCAGAAGACAAGTGCTTAAGCTTGCATAGGAAATGGTATTTAAAGGAGAACATCGTCGGAACCATGATTGCAAAAGGCCAGATCCCAGATATAAGATGAACTTATACTGAGGGAATAATTAATTTAACAGAAGCTTTAATGATAAGATCTACATCGTGTCCATGGGCATGAACACAGGGTTCAAGGCCGACTCCCACTTGTTCAACAGATAACCTTTCATTCACCTCTCGTATTTCAAAAATGACATTACTTGTTGAAAGTTTTTACCTGGTGCAATACCAGATAAGTATGACTCGTGAAATCTTTTGGGTTCGCACAGTTTTAGAGAAGGTATAGGTTCAACCCATAGGGGCATCTTAGGAACATATACCACAAACTTCAGGAGCAAATAACTCAAGCTCGTAAGTAGAGCATGGTTGACAAAGCAGAAGATACATGATTGTCAAAGACATTATGTATCATGGGAATAACTCACAAGAATTTCCACTATGAAGGATACTAACGGATGATAACCCAACAATGGGCCTGGCGGTCCACAATGGAGCTGATGTGAGTATCAGTACTCAATAAGAGGAGGAAAGAATGCAAATGCATCAGATTATAGGATATCTGAATAATTCGATGCTTAGATAACAAAGGAGTTATCATTTACAAATCAAGGGATCAGAAGCCAATGGTCATGTAAAACATGTGTGCGAATGGATAAGTTGAATAGACATTAGGGGTACAATCGACGTCAATTTGATTGGTCGATAACCAGCTCATGTTCAAAATGACATCTGAGCTAGGAAGATAATTTAGAAGGGTCAATTGATGATTGTGTGCATTCGCACACATGTTGAATCAATAGGATCAAAATGACGGTGTCAAAAGATCCAATGAATATTGATAGTCATATGGGAGCATCCATAATGTAAGCATACAAGTACTTGCAGAGGAATAGTTTGAAGAGGATCCTCAGAAGGTCGGATAGTATTTTAGAGTATCTTATGAAGCATACGAATAACTGGGGATGAACGGATACTCGATAAGTGCGAGGAATTATCCATAGGGGTATTCATGTGGTAAGAACCGCAAGGCGGTAAGCTCAAAGGATTTTCGGAACAACGGAGAGAATTTCGGGGTATCTTGTAATAACAAGATCATCGGGGAATTATTATAAATGGAAAGTGTACGTGATTATCCATAAGGGTTTATCAATGGAAGGGAATTTCAAAAGCAATGGGCACAAGGGTCTCGGAGAAACATTGAATAGCATCTTCAGAACCTTATGGTGAAGCAGTCGATCATTTGGAATGAAGGAGCTCTCCGACAGGAAGTGATAACGAGAACCTAGAGTTATAATTAGTAAAATAATTTAACCCGAAGAGAAGAGAGATCAGAATCCCAGAGTATAGATGAGGAATAAAAGATCCTAAAACCACCCAGATGGCGACGTGGGCCCGTAAGGCACACGACCATGTTAGCAAAAAGTTTTGTAATGTCTAGACTCGACTTCGGCCAAGGAGTGTGGAAGGGATTCCTACAGGCAGTCGGCTCTGATACCAACTTGTGACGTCCGCGATTCAATCGTACACTAATCATACATGCAAACGTGTACGATCAAGATCAGGGACTCACGGGAAGATATCACAACACAACTCTACAAATAAAATAAGTCATACAAGCATCATATTACAAGCCAGGGGCCTCGAGGGCTCGAATACAAGAGCTCGATCATAGACGAGTCAGCGGAAGCAACAATATCTGAGTACAGACATAAGTTAAACAAGTTTGCCTTAAGAAGGCTAGCACAAACTGGGATACAAATCGAAAGAGGCGTAGGCCTCCTGCCTGGGATCCTCCTAAACTACTCCTGGTCGTCGTCAGCGGGCTGCACGTAGTAGTAGGCACCTCCCGAGTAGTAGTAGTCGTCATCGACAGTGGCGCCAGGCTCCTGGACTCCAACGTTTGGACGCAACAATCGGGTATAGGAAAGGGGAAAAGGGGGAGCAAAGCAACCGTGAGTACTCATCCAAAGTACTTGCAAGCAAGTAGCTACACTACATATGTATGCATTGGTATCAAATGGAAAAGGGGGTAACATATGTGGATTGAACTGCAGAATGCCGGAATAATAGGGGGATAGCTAGTCGTATCGAAAACTACGCTTCTGGTAACCTCCATCTTGCAGTAGAATAAGAGAGTAGATGGTAAGTTCACCAAGTAACATCGCATAGCATAATCCTAACCGATGATCCTCCCCTCGTCGCCCTGTTAGAGAGCGATCACCGGTTGTATCTAGCACTTGGAAGGGTGTGTTTTATTAAGTATACGGTTCTAGTTGTCATAAGGTCAAGGTACAACTCCAAGTCGCCCTGTTACCGAAGATCACGGCTATTCGAATAGATTAACTTCCCTGCAGGGGTGCACCACATTTCCCAACACGCTCGATCCCCTTTGTCCGGACACACTTGTCGGAGTCATGCCTGGCCTCAGAAGATCAACACGTCACAGCCCTACCTAGGCACAACAGAGAGGTCAGCACGCCAGTCTAAATCCTATGGTGCAGGGGTCTGGGCCCATCGCCCATTGCACACCTGCACGTTGCGTACGCGGCCGGTGAGCAGACCTAGCCTCCCTTATACAAGAGCAGGCATTCCAGTCCAACCTGACGCGCGCCGCTCAGTCGCTGACGTCACGAAGGCTTCGGCTGATACCACGACGTCGAGTGCCCATAACTGTTCCCGCGTAGTTGGTTAGTGCGTATAGGCCAGTAGCCAGACTTAGATCAAATACCAAGATCTCGTTAAGCGTGTTATTTTGAAGTAACTACGAACGCCGACCAGGGCCAGGCCCACCTGTCTCTTAGGCGGTCTCAACCTGCCCTGTCGCTCCGCCACAAAGTAACAGTCGGGGGCCGTCGGGAACCCAGGCCCACCACTACCGGGATGGAACCACCTGTCCTTTCAGCCCCCACACCGGAATCACCTGCGGGTACTCAACCAGCCGACCCGACTTTAGTCACAATACGCAAAGCATGTATATATATTATAAACCCGTGATCAACACCCGAGTGATCACGGCCCGATAGTATAGCATGGCAGACCGATAAGAGTGTAGGACAACTGATGATAATCTAGCATCCTATACTAAGCATTTAGGATTGCAGGTAAGGTATCAACAACTATAGCAACAATGACAGGCTATGCAACAAGATAGGATTAACGGAAAGCAGTAACATGCTACACTACTCTAATGCAAGCAGTATAGAGAAGAGTAGGCGATATCTGGTGATCAGGGGGGCTTGCCTGGTTGCTCTGGCAAGAGAGAGGGGTCGTCAACACCGTAGTCATACTAGGTAGCAGCAGCGTCGGTCTCGGTGTCTAGCGAGAGAAGAGGGGGAAGAAATAATGAATATAATGCAAACAGATGCATAGTGATGCATGACATGACAAGTAGGGGTGCTAGGGGTGCCCTAACGCGGTATGAGGTGATACCGGTGAAGGGGGGAAACATCCGGGAAAGTATCCTCGGTGTTTCGCGTTTCTGGACAGATGAACCAGAGGGGGGAAGTTGCGTGTTCGCTATGCTAGGGATGCATGGTGGACGAACGGGCTGCGTATCCGGATTCGTCTCGTCGTTCCGAGCAACTTTCATGTACAAAGTTTTTTCATCTAAGCTAAAGTTTATTTTATATGATTTTTCAAAGTTTTAATAAAATGGGTAAAATGCTACGGGTACAGAGAGAGTGTACCCAGAAGTTCACCTCTTAGGTTGACAGGTGGGGTCCAGTTGACCGCCCAATCAGCAGTCAACTGGGACCGTTGACTGGTCAAAGGGGTCAACGGGACCCACATGTTAGTGGCTGATAGATTAAACTAACCTTATCTATCTAAATAGTGCACTGGGTCCACGTGTCATTGACTCTTAGGTAATTAACCAAGTTAATTAGTCTAGTTAACAGATTAGTTAAGTTAATTAGCTAATTAGGTTAATTAAACAGGTTTAATTAATTAATTAATTATATTTCTTTAATCCTCTTTTTTGTTTTCATTCTTTAACAGGGGCGGGCCCCACGTGTCAATGGCCCAGGGCCTTAGCGGGCGCTGGCAGGGGTTACGGGCGCGGGCGCCGGGTCGCCTGGACCCGAGCGCGGGCGGGAGGGCCGGCAGCAAGGCTGGGGCGCCGAGCGCGGGTTGGCCGTGACCACGGCGAAGCCCTCCTACCGGCCGCGGCAGGCGGAGACGGCGACGAGCGTGTGCGCGGCGGACAGGGGCGGCGCGGGGCAGGAAACGCAGTCGGGCGGGGCGGGCGGAGGCGGGGGTCCGGCGGGGAGCAGCGGCGGTGGGCGTGCACGGGTCAATGGCGGCGCGCTGGCGCTGGGGAGCTGTAGGCCGGGAGCGGCCAGTGGGCGCGACACACGACACAGAGCAGCGCGGGGGAGAAGCAGCAGCAGTAGGCGGCGATGCCAAGCAGGGGAGGGTGAGGCCATGTGTGGCGACCGCGGGGCTCTAGGGACGCGGGGGGGGGGCTGGCGCGGTGACTGCCGCGACGATGGTCAGCGCGGGCATGGTGCGTGTGGGAGTCAGAGGGAAGGGGGAGAGGAGGGGTCCTCACGGGCGGCGGCGAGGAACAGGGGCGGCGAGGCTCATGGGGGTCCGGCGGAGGAGAGTCGAGGACGAGTAGTCCGGTGGGGAGGTCCGGCGAGGGGCGATCCAGCTGCGGCGTCGGTGGTTTGTCCGGGGTCGAGCGGTGAGGCGAAGGCGGCGACATCGGGGCAACCATGGCGATTGTTGGCGTCGGGAGGAAGCAGAGGCGCCAAGAGGCCAGTCGGGGGGAGGGTTGAGGAGGCGGGCGCCAACGACGGCGGCGCAACGCCGTGCGGCGTTGGGGTTCGGTGGTGGGCGGCGATGTCGTGCCCGATCTGGATCGAGGGGAGGCGAGGGAGAGGTGGTGGATCGAGGGGATTGTGCAGTGGGAGTGGGGGTGTTAGTGGGCTAGGGTTCCCACGGTGGGGGGGGGGGTAGGGAGTGAGGGGGTGGCCAGTTGGACCGGCCAGGCGGCCTGTGGCCTGCTGGGCCGAAGCCTAGTGAGGGGGCGGGGGTCCTTTTCCTCTTTTCTTTTGTTTTGTCTTAGTAGTATTTTTGTTTCATTTTATTTCTTTAACAGTTATTGTTTTGTAATAAGCTAAATCCCACACCAAAAATAGAGTTGTAAAAAGTTTAGTGGCGAAATAAACTAGTTTAAATTTTGTTTATTATTTAATAGCATTTACATATTGTTTTTGCTACTGCTTTTATTCATCTTATGGTATTTAAATATTTTATAAAAGTGTCATTTCTTCACCAAATTAATGTATGGATTATTTGCCGCAACCAAACATTTTAGTTTTAATGTTTGAAAACTTTTGATGTTTTCCATTAACTCAAATTTGAATTTGAATCGCTTTGAACTAGCGCCGGATTGACAACAGTAATCTAGTGATGTGGTATCATTAGAGGAGGTTCATTGTAGCTTAATTATCCGGGCATCACACCAGGCCCCCTTTCTCAACACAACTGAACTCAAAAGCAAGCATGTACTTGCACCTGTTGCAATCACCCACCCAGCAACTTGCACTCTACATGTAGCTTTGTCCACCACTAGTCCACCACCACCACCACCACCAGATCCCCTTCTTCTTCCTTGTAACACCCTAGTGTCATGATACAGTAACCTCATCCTAATGTGCCATGTCATCATGTTTTACTAAGTTGTTTTGCCACTTGATAAAACCGGGGTCAAATTCAAATTCCAAAAACAAGTCAAATTATTATTCCTTCAAACTGTCAAGTAAAAATGTTCGTCGAGTTGCAATAATTCACTAGCTAATTTTCATGTAAGAATTAACATTTTTCAAAATATTTAAATGCCCCTAAAATATCCAAAACAGTACCAAATAACGCCTTTTAGCTCATTTAAATATAAGGTTAAATTCAAATGGTTTCAATTTGAGCCGAAACTCTTTGTGCCATCGAAGAATTTTGTCTAGTATTTATATGAGGTGTTTCACATTTTACAAAAAATGTTTTTGTGGGTCAACTAAATGCAAAACAAGAGCTAAGAACTAAAACAAACAAAAGAAAAGAAAACTTCTTGAGACACAAGAAAAGGAAAACTAGCAGTGCCTAGTGTACAACTGGGTCTTAAGTGAAAAATGGGGCCAGCCCACCTAGTCGTCCCTAACCTCCCGCTACAATAGGCAGGAAGTGACCGTGGCGGCCATCCATGGCCGGCCATGGCCACGCGTCGATCATCCGTGCCCCCTACTACCTACAAGACGACCCCAACGACCCCCCTCTGAACCCTAACCTCGTTCTCTCCCTCCTTGCGCCGCCTTGATCTTCCTCGCGCTCGGCAGAACCACCGTGTCCATGGCCTTCCTATTCCTCGCCCGCATCGAGCACCCCATGCCCTAGGACCGTGCACATCCGCTCCGCCACATCCCGCCCTGCACCCTCGCCGACGGGCTCGAGCTAGGAGGCGTTGTACGCTCGCCATCGAGCCCATCTGCATCGCGTACATCATCGACGTCCGTCGTCGTTGCCGTGGCTCTGGTCCACCTCCTGTTGGAATTTTGCCAGTAGGCCTTTGCCCCAAAGCCCAACTAAAATTCTGAAATTCTCTTGGCCCATTCATGCACACATGTGAGTGGAGTGAGTGAGGCTAAAGTTTAGTCTCACCCCGGAAGTTGAGAGAGAGTTGCACCTCTTTATAAGGTGAGCTCTTCTACCACTTGTATGAGCATGAGAAGAGGAGACCTACACACGCGCTCCTCCTCCTCGCTCGCCTCGCCACGCCACGCCTCGTCACGATGCGCCGCGGGTTGCGGGATTGAGCCGAGCCGAGGATAGAGCTATGCACGTTATCTATATTTTTGCTGCTCGGGAAAAATTAATGAGTCATTAATTAATAACTAACGGACGCATTAATTGCTGAACCGTTTCTGATTCTTTTGGATCGTGATGACTCGGACGTGGGGTTTACTCCTACGACCTACCCGGCCCGCACTATATAGTCAGGCAGACGTCTACCCTAGCCGCCGCTGCTTCGTATGGTTTCTCACCACCGTTCCAGATCATTGCGCCGCCAAGCAAGTCTTCTCCATCCCTCCTTTCGGCGTGCACCGGGAGAAGGGACAGCAGGCCTCCGGAACCCCGCCTCTCGTGATCCTATATGGGAGAGGGGCGATCAGGTTTTTGGGGAGCGCACTCGCGCGACTGCTGACAGCGACGACTTCGCGAACGATGACTTCTTCCCCGACCTCAGCAACCTCATCCTCGACGACATGGGCGACAACGTCAATGCCGGTGGTGCTGCTCCCGCTGCACCGTATGTGATTCCATCCTTCCTATTCGAGATCGTGGTAGAATTCATGTTTCTAGTATGTGCCCTAGATGTGATCTATTCATCTGCTATGCTAGTTCGCATGATTAGTTTAATCTCTGCTACTGTAATCATGATTTATCTTCTAATTATTCGGATTAAATCTCATAGTAACTTGCTCATATTTCCAACAATCCAAAAACCTGATCATAGGCAATTTATTCTGAGTGGTTTTGCTGCGCATCTGAAGCCGCCTGCCTTTAAGGGGGAGCAATATAAGAGGTGGCGCACGAGAGCAGTCTACTGGTTTCAGACCATGGGCTGCTATGACGCCACCAAGGGCAAGCCTGAGGGCAATCTTAATCCAGCACAACTGGAAGCTTTTGAGAAGATCGATACCCTCTTTAAAGGCGCTCTTCTGAGTGTTCTTGATGACTCTATTGTGGATTCGTATATGTCGTTTGACAACGGCAAGGACATGTGGGCTGCACTCGAGGCCAAGTTTGGTGCCTCGGACGCCGGCAGCGAGTTGTACCTCATGGAGCAATTCTATGACTACAAGATGACTGATAAGCGCCCTATTGTACAGCAGGCTCATGAGATACAGTCGCTCGCAAAAGAACTTGAGTACTTCAAGTGTGTGTTGCCGGACAAATTTGTTGCCGGAGGCATCATTGCCAAACTTCCACCTTCGTGGAACAATTTTGCTACTTCCCTGAAACACAAGAGACAGGAGTTTTCCGTTGCGGATCTCATTGGTACTCTTGATGTTGAAGAGAAGGCGAGAGCAAAGGACACACGTGCTCGAGTTGCTGAGGGAGGTTCTAGTGCCCACATGGTACAGAAGAAGAACTCCCAGCCCAACAAGTTCAAAAACAATAAGAACAAAACTCAGGGAAAAGGCAAGTTTGATACAAAGAACAAGCCATCACATTCTACCAACTTCAAGAAGAATTCTCATAAGAAGGGGAAGGGACTTTGCCATGTCTGTGGTGATCCTAATCACTGGGCTCTGAAGTGTCCTAACCGCTTTGAGGAGTGCGAACATGAGAAGAGCGGCAAGTCCGCTAATGTTGTCATCGGTGATATTGATATGAAGGAATCAGGGTACGGTATTTTTCTACCATCCTTTCAGTATTTCAATCCCCTGATTGGTTAATTGACACCGGTGCCAATGTACATGTTTGTGCTGACGCCTCCATGTTTTCTTCTTACCAGGCAACAGGGACTTCACCCGTGCTGATGGGGAACGGGTCACATGCCATCGTTCGAGGTGTTGGTACGGTCGATCTGAAGTTTACTTCGGGGAAGACTGTGCGTCTGAAGAACGTTCATCATGTGTCTTCCATAAATAAAAATCTCGTTAGCGGTTCCCGTTTATGTCGAGATGGTTTTAAGTTGGTTTTCGAATCCAATAAAGTTGTAATTTCTAAGTATGGACAATTTGTTGGAAAAGGCTATGAGAGCGGAGGCTTGTTCCGCCTGTCTTTGTCAGATATTTGCACTAAAGTTATTAATAATGTTTGCCACAACAATGAGTCTGATATTTGGCATTCACGACTTTGTCACATTAACTTTGGTTGCATGACGCGGCTAGCCAATATGAATTTAATTCCGAAAATCTCTACTGTCAAAGGCTCTAAGTGCCAAGTATGTGTGCAAGCTAAGAAACCTCGCAAGTCCCATAAGACTACAGAGGCAAGAGACTTGGCGCCACTAGAGCTTATACATTCTGATCTTTGTGAGATGAATGGCGTGTTGACAAAAGGTGGAAAGAGATACTTCATGACGTTGATTGATGATTCCACTAGATATTGTTATGTGTATCTCCTGAAATCAAAAGATGAGGCTTTAACTTTCTTCAAAAACTATAAAGCTGAGATAGAGAACCAACTTGATCGAAAAATTAAACGGCTTAGGTCTGATCGTGGTGGAGAGTATTTTTCCAATGAATTTGATCTGTTTTGTGCGGAACATGGTATAATCCATGAGAGGACGCCTCCCTACTCACCCCAGTCAAATGGGGTAGCCAAAAGAAAGAATCGAACTCTAACTGATATGGTTAACACCATGTTAGACACATCGGGTCTTTCCAAGGAATGGTGGGGGGAGGCGCTAATGACTGCGTGTCATGTCCTAAACCGAGTTCCCACAAAGCATAAGACCATGACTCCGTTTGAGGAATGGGAAAGGAAAAGATCGAAACTCTCTTACCTACGTACTTGGGGTTGTTTGGCGAAAGTCAATATACCAATTCCCAAGAAGCGCAAGCTTGGACCAAAAACCGTGGATTGTGTTCTTCTGGGCTATGCTTTTCATAGCATCGGCTATAGATTTTTGATAATAAAATCTGAGGTATCCGACATGCATGTTGGTACGATTATGGAGTCGAATGATGCAACTTTCTTTGAGGACATATTTCCTATGAAGGATATGTCGAGTTCATCAAATCAGGAGATACCTACTCCATCTAGTGAGGAATTCACTGTAATTCCTGAACCCACCATTGCGATGGAACACGTTGAGAATCCTGTTGAGGGTGACAATGGAACTCCTGTGAGGAGTAAGAGACAGAGGACTGCAAAGTCCTTTGGTGATGATTTCATTGTGTACCTCGTGGATGACACACCCAGGACTATTTCAGAAGCCTATGCATCTCCTGATGCTGACTACTGGAAGGAAGCTGTACGTAGCGAGATGGATTCCATCTTAGCTAACGGTACCTGGGAGATCACTGACCGTCCTTATGGGTGCAAACCTGTAGGATGTAAGTGGGTGTTCAAGAAGAAGCTTAGACCTGATGGTACGATTGAAAAGTACAAGGCACGGCTTGTGGCCAAGGGTTATACCCAGAAAGAAGGTGAAGACTTCTTTGACACTTACTCACCCGTGGCTAGACTGACCACAATTCGGGTGCTACTATCACTGGCTGCCTCACATGGTCTTCTCGTTCATCAAATGGACGTTAAGACAGCTTTCCTCAATGGAGAGTTGAAGGAGGAAATTTACATGGATCAGCCAGATGGTTTTGTAGTACCTGTTCAGGAAGGAAAGGTGTGCAAGTTATTAAAGTCTTTATATGGCCTTAAACAAGCTCCTAAGGAGTGGCATGAGAAGTTCGAAAGAACATTAACTGCTGCCGGCTTTGTAGTAAACGATGGTGACAAGTGCGTGTACTATCGCTATGGTGGGGGCGAAGGAGTTATTCTTTGTCTGTATGTCGACGACATACTGATCTTTGGAACCAAACTTGATTTAATCAAGGAGGTTAAGGATTTCTTATCTTGCTGTTTTGAGATGAAGGATCTAGGAGTAGCTGATGTTATCTTAAACATCAAGCTGTTGAGAGATGAGAATGGTGGGATCACACTGCTTTAGTCTCACTATGTGGAAAAGGTCTTGAGTCGTTTTGGGTATAGCGACTGCACGCCTTCTCCAACTCCATATGATGCTAGTGTGTTACTTCGAAAGAACCGACGGATCGCTAGAGATCAACTAAGGTATTCTCAGATTATTGGCTTGCTTATGTATTTGGCGAGTGCCACGAGGCCTGACATCTCTTTTGCTGTGAGCAAGCTGAGTTGGTTTATGTCAAAATCGGGAGATGATCATTGGCATGTGCTTGAGAGAGTTATGCGCTATTTGAAAGGCACCGCGAGCTATGGGATTCACTACACCGGGTATCCAAGGGTACTGGAGGGTTATAGTGACTCAAACTGGATATCTGATGCTGATGAGATTAAGGCCACAAGTGGTTATGTTTTCACACTTGGTGGTGGCGCTGTTTCCTAGAAGTCTTGCAAGCATACCATCTTAACGAGGTCAACTATGGAAGCAGAACTCACAACATTAGACACTACCACTGTTGAAGCAGAGTGGCTTGGTGAACTCTTGATGGACTTACCTATGGTTGAAAAACCAATACCCCCTATCCCGATGAACTGTGATAATCAAACTGTGATTGTCAAGATAAACAGTTCAAAGGACAATATGAAGTCCTCAAGGCATGTGAAGAGGAGACTGAAATCTGTCAGAAAATTGAGGAACTCCGGAGTTATTACATTGGATTATATCCAAATGTCAATTTTTTTGGCAGATCCCTTCACAAAGGGTCTATCACGTAATGTGATAGATAATGCATCGATGGAGATGGGTCTGAGACCCACCGCATGAGTTGTCCATAGTGGTAACCCACTCTATGTGATCGGAGATCCCGTGAAGTAGAAGTGGGAGACAAGCTGTTGGTCAGCTGGGAGGAGAGTATCCTATATTACCTATCCCACTCCATGAAGATGCAATACTCTCCTGATCTGCATGGCAGGTTGATACTTATCTTAATGTGTTCCAAGTGGCTTATTTGGGTAAGCAGAGATGTTGTCCTGTAGAACATCTTCTGAGGAACACACCTATATGAATTTGACTATTAACGTCGCACTCTGTGAGAATTGGGTGTTCTCTAATAAATTCATGAAAAGGCCCTGGAGTATGACGTATATGCTCCTTCCGCGGGGAAGCCTTGCGGCAGCCCAGTATCGGTCAAGAATTTGTGTGAAGATAGTCTCGCAGAAAACTTGTAGTTCAAGGCATAGTCCACTATTCAAGTTGTGATCTAGTGTAGCATAAATCTCTAAGTGGAAGTTCAACTTCACAGTCTCCACTAAGCACCGGTATATAAACAATGTTTTGGAACTAAATGATGAAATGTGCCAATGAGACTTTGTGGGGGATTGTTGGAATTTTGCTAGTAGGCCTTTGGCCCAAAGCCCAACTAAAATTCTAAAATTCTCTTGGCCCATTCATGCACATATGTGAGTGGAGTGAGGCTAAAGTTTAGTCCCACCCCGGAAGTTGAGAGAGAGTTGCACCTCTTTATAAGGTGAGCTATTCTACCACTTGTATGAGAATGAGAAGAGGAGACCTACACGCGCGCTCCTCCTCCTCGCTCGCCTTGTCACGACGCGCCGCGGGTTGCGGGATTGAGCCAAGCCGAGGACAGAGCTATGCACGTTGTCTATATTTTTGATGCTCGGGAAAAATTAATGAGTCATTAATTAATAATTAACAGATGCGTTAATTAGTGAACCGTTTCCGATTCTTTTGGATCGTGACGACTCGAACGCGGGGTTTACTCCTACGACCTACCCGGCCCGCACTATATAGTCAGGCAGACGTCTACCCTAGCCGCCGCCGCTTTGTATGGTTTCTCACCACCGTTCCAGATCATTGTGCCGCCAAGCAAGTCTTCTCCATCCCTCCTTTTGGCATGCACCGGGAGAAGGGATAGCAGGCCTCCGGAACCCCGCCTCTCGTGATCCTGTACGGGAGAGGGGCGATCAGGTTTTTGGGGAGCGCACTCACGCGACTGCTGGCAGTGACGACTTTGGGAACGACGACTTCTTCCCCGACCTCGGCAACCTCATCCTCGACGACCTGGGCGACAACGTCAATGCCGGTGGTGCTGCTCCCGCTGCACCGTATGTGATTCTATCCTTCCTGTTCGAGATCATGGTAGAATTCATGTTTCTAGTATGTTCCCTAGATGTGATCTGTTCATCTGCTATGCTAGTTTGCATGATTAGTTTAATCTCTGCTACTGTAGTCATGATTTATCTTCTAATTATTTAGATTAAATATCGTAGTAACTTGCTCATATTTCCAACACCTCCGGCCTCCCCGACTGCGGCATCGAGCTCGCGGTGAGCTCCTCTGCTGATTCCCCTCGACCCCGGTTCCAATCCGTGCCGTTTTCACCATAGCTCCCTTTGGACAGTGCTCGGCCGGAGCTCGGATCCAGGCCCGCTAGCTGCTCCTATTGCCTGTGCCCGTTCTCGGGGTCTCTCCCTGCTTGTGGCGCCCCTAGACCGCGCCCCTGCCGCCTCCAGCACACGTCCATGGCCGCCCCTATGCCCGTCTACCGGCGCGCGACCCGTGCTGCTATAGCTACTCATCACCGCGACCGCACCTGCATTCAGTGTGCCTTGGCCTCACGCCACGCCAGCGCCTGCCCCTCCGAGCCGCCGCCCCGCCCGTCCCTTGTAGCGACCAGACCTCAAACGGTCCAATCTCTGTGCTCAGGTGTCATCCCTGGATTAGTAATGCTGACACCACACAGTACTTGAAGGATTTATAACAGAGTAGCAATCACACACTTATTACATCGAGAGTCTCAAAAGAGAGCTTATTACAATAAATATGGCTTAAGGCCATCTAATAACGATAACAGCGGAAGGCTTGGAAGATAAGTGAGTCCATTAACTCCAACGACATCACTTAGTATAGAACCACGACCTAAAAGCACCTTAATCGTCGTCTGAAAAGTCTGCAACATTAACGTTGCAGCCCGAAACGGGTTAGCACATGGAATATGCTGGCAAAGTAACACATAGAGAGTAATGGAGAAATAAGTCTATACTACATGCATATTTGGCTGGTGGAAAACTCTATGGTTACAGTTTTGTGAAAAGCCAATTTTTCCCTACTACAAAGGAATAAATTTTATTTAACTATCATGGTAGTTGTTAAACATTGAGAATGATTGACACCATTCTCAATCCCAATTAAACATCATCATTAAACAAAACCCAACAAATTAATTTTAGAGTAACATGATGAGATTCACATGATAATCCAAGTACTAGATACTCCAAATGTCCATAACCGGAGACACGGCTAACCATGATTAGTTTATACACTCTGCAGAGGTTTGCACACTTTTCCCCACAAGACTCGATCGCCTCCGTTTGATTTCTCGCACTACATGGTGTTTGAGAAACGGATGACCGAGACATAGTCTTTCAGAAGCGCTAGCACTTTACGATCGGGTAGACCGTTACACCTACTTTCCCTTACATCTGCTAGTCTACCACTGTAAGAGTTCGCACGGCTTACTCCACTATGCTAGAGCCCATAATAGCTTGTGGCTGCACACGGAAGTTTCTAGCATGAATAATCTCATGATCCCTTTCAGCCTGGGTGGCGGTCCAAAAGAAAAACAGGCAATCGCTGGAATACCCAGGTGCCTCAATCCACCCAGATGTGTGTTTAAGTTGCCACCTTAGATAAACCATTAAATTAACAATCTCACATCTATCATGGATATACTCACCCAATCCACGTCTACTAGCATAGCATAACATAATAAGCAACATAGAAGTAACTCCCAAAGGTTTGATAATAACAGGTAGGTACTACCTCATCTACTTCCCAAACCCACAATTTAATTAGATCCTAATCATGCAATGTGTGAGGATTGATCTAATGCAATAAAACTGGGTAATTGGAAGTATGATCAAAGTGTTACTTGCCTTGATGATGATCCGAGAAACCTAGCGATTCGAAGTAGCAAGCGGCACACTTCGGGTACTCTATCGCAAACAAACAAGCATACAATAAGTACTCAACTAATGCACATGTAAAACTTGAATAAGAGATCTAACCAGAAAGTTCAACTTAAGAACTTCGGTTGGCAAAAAGAATCAAATCGAACGAAGCAACGAAAGACAATCGGCAAAAGAAACAAGCTTCGTTTACTATTCTGGATCTAGGGCAATTTTTAGAGTGGCAAAAACTTGTTTGAGTTGGTTAAACAGAAAAAGGGTTTCGAGACGAAACTCCAGGAGCTTGAATCGCCTGATTCCGATAAACGAGTGAAAAGTTAGACTAGAGCGGAAAACGGATCAGGAATCGCGATCGGAAAAATCGCGGATTTAATCTGAGAAAAAGAAAACTATGAACAGATTAACGAACGAACGTTCGTTATCTGGATCTAAACGAAGAACGCGTTCGTTAAAACGAACGAACGGGCGAGCGCTCGCTAAGTAAATTAACCGGAAAAACTGATCTATTAAAAAAACGAACTAAAAAAACCGAACGAAACCGATGGAAAACCGATCGGTTTCTAAAAAAACCGGCGGCAAGGTCTACCTCCGGCGGCAGCAGATCCGGCGGCGGCGGGCAGGCGGTGACGCGGGCAGGCAGCGGGGCGGGGCGGCGCGGGTGGCGCGGTGGGGCTAGGGTTAGGGTTTGGGGCGGGGCGCGGCTTGGGCTGTCGGGCCTCGGGCGACGACTATTTAAAGGCCCGGCCAGGCGGAGTCTGGCCGGTTACGGCCCAGAGTCGGTTTGGATTTTTTTAATAGTAACGCTTAGAAAAAAACAAAAGGAATACTAAACGGACTCCAAAAATCCCGAGATAAATTTTCCCCGGCTTCTAAAATCAAGCCGCACAGGATGAACATTTATTTGGGGCCTAAATGCAATTTTGAAAAACGCGCATTTTTCCTAAATTCAAATAAAATAGCAAATAAACCAAAATAAAATCTTATTTGATTTTTTATTAAATCCTCAATATTTCTTTATTTTTGGGAAAGTCATTTTATTCCCTCTCTCATATTTTGATAATAGAAATAATTGAAGATAAAATAAATAAAATCAAATGATCCTATTTTCAAAATTTGAGAAAACTCAAATATGAAAATAGCGAAATCCCCAACTCTCTCCGAGGGTCCTTGAGTTGCAGAATTTCTAGGATCAACCAAAATGCAATAAAATATGATATGCAATGATGATCTAATGTATAACATTCCAAATTGAAAATTTGGGATGTTACAAACCTACCCCCCTTAAGATGAATCTCGCCCTCAAGATTCGGGTTGGCTAGAAAATAGGTGAGGGTGGTCCTTCAACAATTCTTCCTCTCGTTCCCAGGTGGCTTCATCCTCCATGTGGGGCTCCACTGAACTTTGCAAAACTTGATAACCTTGCTGCGGGTGACTCGACTGGCATACTCTAGAATCTTAACTGGTTTCTCCTCATAGGTCAAATCACTGTCCAACTAAATTGCTTCAAGTGGCACTGTATCTCTCAGCGGTATATCAGCCATCTCTACATGGCACTTCTTCAACTGGGAAACATGGAACACGTCGTGAACTCCTGACAACCCTTCAGGCAATTCCAACTTATAGGCTACTTCTTCCATACGCTCCAAAACTTTGTATGGTCCTACAAAACGTGGCGCTAACTTTCCCTTAACTCCAAAGCGCTTAACTCCTCGAAGTGGAGATACTCGAAGATAAACTCGGTCTCCGACTTCGTAAACTGTCTCCTTGTGTTTAGAATCTGAGTAGCTCTTTTGCCTGGATTGAGCTACCTTGAGCCTATCGCGAATCAATTTCACTTTCTGTTCAGACTCCTTAATCAGATCTAGTCCAAAAAACTGGCGGTCTCCAACTTCATCCCACGACAATGGGGTCCTGCACCTCCTTCCGTACAAGGCTTCTAAAGGGGCCATCTTCAAACTGGATTGATAACTGTTGTTGTAAGAGAACTCCGCGTATGGCAAATTCTCGTCCCAACTAGATCCGTAATCTAGCACACAAGCTCTCAGCATATCCTCCAAAATCTGATTGACTCTCTCGGTCTGTCCATCTGTCTGCAGGTGGAAAGCTGTACTAAACTCTAGCCTGGTACCCAGAGTTTCATGCAATTGATTCCAGAACTTTGAGGTAAATTGGGTTCCTCTATCTGATACAGTTCTCCTTGGAACTCCATGTAGACATACGATTCTGGTCATGTATATTTTTGCCAACTTTGCACTGGTATAGGTAGTCTTTACTGGAATGAAATGAGCTACCTATGTCAAACGATCGACTACAACCCATATTGAGTCATAGCCTGAACGAGTTCTGGGTAAACCTGTAATAAAATCCATGCCTAACTTATCCCACTTCCATTCGGGTATTGGCAATGGCTGTAGCAATCCTGCTGGCTTCTGATGCTCTGCCTTTACTCTCTGACATACATCACAAACTGCTACATATTCCGCAATATCCTTCTTCATTCCGGTCCACCAGAAAGTATCATTCAAATCCAAATACATCTTGGTATTTCCTGGGTGAATCCAATATGGTGAATCATGGGCCTCTTGCAGAATTAACTTCCCGATCTCCGAATCATTAGGCACATAAACACGGTCTTCAAACCATAAGGTATCGTGCTCATCCTCACGAAATCCCTTAGCTTTTCCTTTGCTCATTTTCTCCTTAATAGAGGCAATCTCCTTGTCAGTCTTCTTGGCTTCTCTGATCTTATCCATCAAAGTAGACTGAATCTCCAATGCTGCTACATAGCCTCTCGGGACTATCTCCAAACATAGCTCACAAAGATTTTCTGCTAACTCCCTTGGTGAATCTCCCGTCATTAAGGTGTTGACATGACTTTTATGGCTCAGTGCATCAGCTACTATGTTAGCCTTTCCGGGGTGATAATGCAGTTTCATATCATAATCCTTGATGAGCTCCAACCATATCCTTTGCCTGAGATTCAACTCCTTCTGTGTGAAAATATACTTCAAACTCTTGTGATCCGTGTACACCTCACAATGGTTTCAATGAGAAAGTGTCTCCAAGTTTTCAATGCATGCACTACGGCTACTAACTCCAAATCATGAGTAGAATAATTCAACTCATGAGGCTTAAGCTGTCGTGAGGCATAGGAAACAACTCTCCCTTCCTGCATAAGCACTGCTCCAAGTCCTCGACATGAAGCGTCGCAATACACCTCATAATCCTTGGTCTGATCTGGCAAAATCAACACAGGTGATGTAACCAAACGTTTCTTCAACTCCTGGAAACTAGCCTCACATTCCTCAGTCCATATGAACTTGGTATCCTTCTTCAACAACTCCTTCATAGGCTTCGCAATCTTTGAGAAATTCTCAATAAATCTCCGATAGTATCCTGCGAGTCCAAGAAAACTCCGGATCTCTCCAACTGTGGTTGGGGCTTCCCAATTTGTCACGGTATCAACCTTAGTGGGATCTACTGCTATACCTTCTCCAGATATAACGTGTCCGAGAAATCCAACTTCCTTCAACCAAAACTCACATTTGCTAAACTTGGCATATAATATTGATGTTCTCTGAGCTTTCCAAGAACCAAACGCAAATGCTCCTTATGCTCCTTTTCATTCTTCGAGTAAACCAGGATATCATCAATGAACACCACGATGAACTTATCCAAAAACTCCATAAATACTTTGTTCATCATGTTCATAAAATATGCAGGTGCATTAGTCAGACCAAATGACATAACGATATACTCGTACAACCCATACTTGGTGGTAAAAGCCGTCTTAGGTATATACTGTTCTCGAATCTTCAACCGATGGTATCCTGATCGCAAATCGATCTTGGAAAATAGCTTAGCTCCTTGCAATCGATCAAACAGATCATTGATCATTGGTAGTGGGTACTTGTTCTTGATGGTTACTTCATTCAATCCCCGATAATCAACAACCATCATTAACGATCCATCCTTCTTCTCCACTAGAAGTACTGGCGATCCCCAAGGCGAAGAACTTGGGCGAATATATCCCTTATCCAATAACTCCTTAATCTGCTTCTTAATCTCCACCAAATACTTTGCGGGCATCCTATATGGTCTCTTAGATATTGGCCCTGTGCCTGGCGAAAGCTCAAACAAAAACTCAATATCTCTATCCGGTGGCATGCCTGGCAATTCTTCTAGAAATACATCAGGGAAATCCTTCACCACTGGTACTTCCTCCTGCACAACTCATGTCAAACAATTTACTTGAGTCCTTTTTGGCACATGTCGGGATACATACTTGATCCTTCTCCCTTCTGGGGTGGTAAGCAAGATCGACTTACTGGCGCAATCGATGTTTCCTCCATACATCGACAGCCAATCCATACCCAGAATTACATCCAATCCTTGTGATTCCAAAATGATCAAATCCGAGGGAAACACATGCCTACCTATACTCAATGGCACTTGAAAACATCCTTTACTAGCCATATACTCCACTCCTGGTGAGCTTACTAACATAGGTGTTCTAAGAACTTTGGTGGGCAGATTATACTTATCCACAAATCCCCTTGATATGTATGAGTGTGATGCACCAGTATAAAAAAGAACGAGTGCAGTAAATGACTTAACCAAAAACTTACCGATTACAACATCCGGCTGTTCTTCAACCTCCTCCACGTTAATGTGGTTCACCTGTCCCCTATTGAAAGGGTTCGACTTCTTCCCAGAGCTTCCATTGCCATTTCCATTCTGGGATTCAGGACATTCATTGGCATAATGTCCGGTCTTCTGGCACTTAAAGCAAGTGACTTGGCTCAGGTCTCTCTTGGCTGGGGTCGATGGGTTGGTGCGGTTCTGGCCGTTGCTTTCTCCATTCCCATTACCATTCTTGGTGCCATTGTGATTGTGCGAGCTACCTCCTCCATGGGTATGCTGAAAATGTCCTCCCAGTCTAGGGGTAAAACGGGGCTTCTGCTGAGCTCCTGAATTGTACTTCCCTTGTCCATACTTCCTCTTGCAATTCTCAATCTGCTGCTGCTTCCCTTCAATCATGAGAGCACGGTCTACCAACTCCTGGTAGTTATTGAAGGTTTCTACCATCAACTGCATGCTCAACTCATCATTCAGTCCTTCCAGAAACTTCTCCTCCTTAGCTGCATCCGTAGCAACGTCATCTGGGGCATAACATGCTAGCTTACTAAAGTCCTACACATACTGGCCAACTGTCCGCCCTCCTTGGCGCAAGTTGCGAAACTCTCGCTTCTTCATGGCCATAGCTCCTGCTGAAACATGGGCAGTACGAAAAGCTTGCTGAAACTGGTCCCACGTGACAGTGTCGACAGGGAAAGTGGCTGTGAAATTCTCCCACCATGATGCTGCGGGTCCTTCCAGCTGACGTGCGGCAAACTTCACCTTTTCCGCATCTGCGCATCCTGCGGTGGTCAACTCCCTTGCTGTCTTACGGAGCCAATCATCTGCTACTATCGGCTCGGTGCTACTGGAGAACACCGGCGGATTCAGCCTAAGAAAACGGGCTAAGTGGTCAACAGGTGGTGGTGGTGGTGGTGGTGGGTTGTTGTTGTTGTTCCCCTGATTCTGATTCTGGACTAGCAACTGCATCAATGTGTTCTGCTGCTGGATCAACTGGGTGAGCTCCGGTGGGAAGGTAAATCCGGGGTCACGTCTCGGAGGCATCTGAGGGTTTAGAAAAGATGAGATTTAAGAATAGAGGGGGGTCTAAAGAGAAAACACTACCCATATGCACATGAGGCAAAAGCAAACAATTCACTTCATTCAATCAATCAAACAAGGCATACAATCGATCTAACTATCGCAAAAGTGCTCGGACTACTATATTTACATGGTGGACTACTACTACTGATGGGGTGGTCTACTTGAAATATTCTTCGGTTGCAGACTCCATGATATCTGCTCCAGCTTCATCAACATAGTCATCATCGCTATCATCCGGATCCGAGTCGGTGTCGTCGATGATGATGTAGTCTTCCGGGCGAATCTCCTTGGGTTCTTCGTATTCTTCTACTAGCGTAGGGCCTCCCATAAATATTCCAATCTTCTTGATCAGATCATCATTTTTCTCCACTAATACTTTGATTTCCTCTTCATAATCTTCACGTATAGCCTTGAGTTCTTCCTCGAGTTCCTTGATTCTTGTCCTCGCCTTCTTCAGATCTATCATGTCGGCACACATCTGGTTCTCCAAACGTCGAATGTGCTGGTTTAACTCCTGGATAAAAGCTGCAACTGATCTATCCTTCCTGGTGCTGATCATCTCCCAGTGCTCATCTCGGTGCCCACAAGTCTGGTAGATAGTATCCTTGAGATCATTGCGGTAAACTTCTCCAATGCGTCCCATGGCGATGTGAGCTGCCATGCTCTTTCCTAGACTCTAAGTTGGCGCATCAAAAGAAAACTATATGGGCTCAGTGACTGGTATGAACGTCCTTCCTGGAACTTGTACTTGAATCATCCAGCGCTCTTATTCAGGTAGAGTGGTGTTGTAGGTTCCGGTGAAGCTTGGTACTCCTATGTTCAGGTATCTAGTGGCTTCCTTCAAGTGACGTCCAAAGGGTGTATCTTCATCCGGTTGCGTGAACTTGTTCCTTGCATCCGCCATCCTAAAAGAGTAGAAAAGATGGGAGATCAGAATGAGAAGAGTGAGTAGTGATCTAGATCTTTTGCTTAGTGGTCGTGTCCTACAGTCAGCGTGTGCTCTAATACCATCTTGTAGCGACCAGACCTCAAACGGTCCAATCTCTGTGCTCAGGTGTCATCCCTGGATCAGTAATGTTGACACCACACAGTACTTGAAGGATTTATAACAGTGTAGCAATCACACACTTATTACATCGAGAGTCTCAAAAGAAAGCTTATTACAATAAATATGGCTTATAACAGCGGAAGGCTTGGAAGATAAGTGAGTCCATCAACTCCAACGGCATCACTGAGTATAGAACCACGACCTAAAAGCACCTTAATCGTCGTCTGAAAAGTCTGCAACATTAACGTTGCAGCCCGAAACGGGTCAGCACATGGAATATGCTGGCAAAGTAACACATAGAGAGTAATGGAGAAATAAGTCTATACTACATGCATATTTGGCTTGTGGAAAACTCTATGGTTATAGTTTTGCGAAAAGCCAATTTTTCCCTACTGCAAAGGAATAAATTTTATTTAACTATCATGGTAGTTGTTAAACATTGAGAATGGTTGACAACATTCTCAATCCCAATTAAACATCATCATTAAACAAAACCCAACAAATTAATTTTAGAGTAACATGATGAGATTCACATAATAATCCAAGTACTAGATACTCAAGATGTCCATAACCGGGGACACGGCTAACCATGATTAGTTTATACACTCTGCAGAGGTTTGCGCACTTTTACCCACAAGACTCGATCGCCTCCGTTTGATTTCTCGCACTACATGGTGTTTGAGAAACAGATGACTGAGACATAGTCATTCAGAAGCGCTAGCACCTTACGACCGGGTAGACCGTTACACCTACTTTCCCCTACATCTGCTAGTCTACCACTATAAGAGTTCGCATGACTTACTCCACTATGCTAGAGCCCATAATAGCTTGTGGCTGCACATGGAAGTTTCTAGCATGAATAATCTCATGATCCCTTTCAGCCTGGGTGGCGGTCAAAAAGAAAAGCAGGCAATCGCTAGAATACCCAGGTGCCTCAATCCACCCAGATGTGTGTTTAAGTTGCCACCTTAGATAAACATTAAATTAACAATCTCACATTTGTCATGGATACACGCACCCAATCCACGTCTACTAGCATAGCATAGCATAATAAGCAACATAGAAGTAACTCCCAAAGGTTTGATAATAACAAGTAATAGGTACTACCTCATCTATTTCCCAAACCCACAATTTAATTAGATCCTAATCATGAAATGTGTGAGGATTGATCTAATTCAATAAAACTGGGTAATTGGAAGTATGATCAAAGTGTTACTTGCCTTGTGATGATCCGAGAAACCTAGCGATTCGAAGTAGCAAGCGGCGCACTCCGGGTACTCTATCGTAAACAAACAAGCATACAATATGTACTCAACTAATGCACAGGTAAAACTCAAATAAGAGATCTAACCAGAAAGTTCAACTTAAGAACTCTGGTTGGCAAAAAGAATCAAATCGAACAAAGCAACAAAAGACAAACGACAAAAGAAACAAGCTTCATTTTCTATTCTGGATCTAGGGAAATTTTTACACTGGCAAAAACTTGTTTGAGTTGGTTAAACAAAAAAGGGTTTCGAGATGAAACTCTAGGCACTTGAATCGCGTGATTCCGATAAACGAGCGAAAAGTTAGACTAGAACGAAAAACGGATCAGGAATCGCGATCGGAAAAATCGCGGATTTAATCCGAGAAAAAGAAAACGACGAACAGATTAACGAATGAACATTCGTTATCTGGATCTAAACAAAGAACACGTTCGTTAAAACGAACGAACGGGCGAACGCTCGCTAAGTAAATAAACCGGAAAAACCGATCTATTAAAAACGAACTAAAAAAACCGAACGAAACCGACGGAAAACCGATCGGTTTCTAAAAAACCCGGCGGCGAGGTCTACCTCCGGCGGCGGCGGCGGGCAGGCGGCGGCGCGGGGCAGCGCGGCAGGGCTAGGGTTAGGGTTTGGGGCGGGGTGCGGCTTGGGCTGTCGGGCCTCGGGCGGCGGCTATTTAAAGGCCCGGCCAGGCGGAGTCCTCGCCGGTTACGACCCAGAGTCGTTTCGGATTTTTTTAATAGTTACGCTCAGAAAAAAAACAAAAGGAATACTAAGCCGACTCCAAAAATCCCGAAATAAATTTTCCCCGGCTTCTAAAATCAAGCCGCACAGGATGAACATTTATTTAGGGCCTAAATGCAATTTTGAAAAACGCGCATTTTTTCTAAATTGAAATAAAATAGCAAATAAACCAAAATAAAATCTTATATGATTTTTTATTAAATCCTCAGTATTTCTTTATTTTTGGGAAAGTCATTTTATTCCCTCTCTCGTATTTTGATAATAGAAATAATTGAAGATAAAATAAATAAAATCAAATGATCCTATTTTCAAAATTTGAGAAAACTCAAATATGAAAATAGCGAAATCCCCAACTCTCTCCAAGGGTCCTTGAGTTGCATAGAATTCCTAGGATCAACCAAAATGCAATAAAATATGATATGCAATGATGATCTAATGTATAACATTCCAAATTGAAAATTTGGGATGTTACATCCTTGCTGACCCGTCGCCTAACGCCTCCCGGCGTGCGTGCGTGCTGCTGCTGTTCTTCTTGGCACGTACTGCTCTCCCGCCGCTGCTATCCTACGATGCTGGCTCTACGGCGTTGCTTGCTAGCTACTGATTATAATTGCTGCTGCTGGCTCTACTCTGCTACTTACTAGTTGTTGCTGCTCGTGCATAGCTCCTGCGGCTGCTGCCTTTGGCCAGGAGGCCGGCCCGATTAAATTAGTCTAGGATTAGTTAGGTTAGTTAGATTGTTTACTTAGTATTGTGTGTGAATGACAGATGGGTCCAGCTAATTAGATTAGACAAATCTTTTTGGAAATTAATAAAGCAGTGACATGTGGGCCACCACCTTTGCTTTTGACCGGTCAATTTGACTTGGTCAATTCGGTTTGAAATTAAATACAAAACTCTAGAAAATTAATAAAACTTTGAAAATATCATATAAAATAAACCGTAACTCGGATGAAAATAATTTATATATGAAAGTTGATCAGAAAAATGAGACGAACCCGAGCACGCTATCCACATACCTGTCAGATGCCTCCAACACTGCAAACATGGAACCTTCCCCCGGTTCATCTGTTTGACAAATGTTCGAAACCGGGAAAACGTTCTAGTTAATTTCCCACTTCGTCTGCAACTGTAGCATTGCATTGGGTCACGCCTAGCACAATGTTTTGCCATGTTATGCTTTGTGATGCTTTGATTGCTCTGTTATTTATTGTGTTCCTCCTCCGTTACTCTTTCCGGTAGACCCCGAGACCGTTGTTGATCCGGTGATCGACTACTTCATCGTCGAGGGTCCGTATTTGTTTGCCGAGCAACCAGGCAAGCCCCCTCTTTGATCATTCTGATATTTCCCATTCTATTCTCTTATGCTTGCATTATATTTTGCTGCTGTAATTGATTGCTCCTATTCTGATGCATAGCCTGTTTTTGCTTCTTGCTTTTCATACCTTACCCGCTTATTCTAAACTGCTTAGTATAGGCTGGTTAGAGATACATGATAACCCACAAGTATAGGGGATCGCAACAGTTTTCGAGGGTAAAGTATTCAACCCAAATTTATTGATTCGACACAAGGAGAGCCAAAGAATACTCTCAAGTATTACCAGCTGAGTTGTCAATTCAAACACACCTGGAAACTTAGTATCTGCAGCAAAGTATTTAGTAGAAAAGTAATATGATAGTAGTGGTAACGGTAGCAAAAGGTAACAGTAGTAAAAGTAATGTTTTTGGTATTTTGTAGTGATGATAGCAATAGCAACGGGAAAGTAAATAAGCGAAGAACAATATATGGAAAGCTCGTAGGCAATGGATCGGTGATGGAGAATTATGCCGGATGCGGTTCATCATGTAACAGTCATAACCTAGGGTGACACAGAACTAGCTCCAGTTCATCAATGTAATGTAGGCATGTATTCCGAGTATAGTCATACATGCTTATGGAAAAGAACTTGCATGACATCTTTTGTCCTACCCTCCCATGGCAGCGGGGTCCTTACGGAAAGTAAGGGATATTAAGGCCTCCTTTTAATAGAGTACCGGAACAAAGCATTAACACATAGTGAATACATGAACTCCTCAAACTACGGTCATCACCGGTAAGTATCCCGATTATTGTCACTTCGGGGTTAACGGATCATAACACATAATAGGTGACTATAGACTTGCAAGATAGGATCAAGAACTCTCATATATTGATGAAAACATAATAGGTTCAGATCTGAAATCATGGCACTCGGGCCCTAGTGACAAGCATTAAGCATAGCAAAGTCATAGCAACATCAATCTCAGAACATAGTGGATACTAGGGATCAAACCCTAACAAAACTAACTTGATTACATGATAGATACCATCCAACCCATCACCGTCCAGCAAGCCTACGATGGAATTACTCACGCACGGCAGTGAGCATCATGAAATTGGTGATGGAGGATGGTTGATGATGACGATGGCGACGGATTCCCCTCTTCGGAGCCCCGAACGGACTCCAGATCAGCCCTCCCGAGAGGTTTTAGGGCTTGGCGGTGGCTCCGTATCGTAAAACGCGATGAATTCTTCTCTCTGATTTTTTCTCCCTGAAACACAATATATAGAGTTCGAGTTGGAGTCGGAGGAGCTCCAGGGGGGCCACGAGGTAGGCGCCCTAGGGGGGCAGGCGCCCCCACCCTCGTGGACAGGTGGTGGGCCCCCTGGCCTTCATCTTTTGCTGGTATTTTTTATATTTTCCAAAAAGTTGCTTCGTGAAGTTTCAGGTCATTCCGAGAACGTTTGTTTCTGCACATAAATAACACCATGGTAATTCTGCTGAAAACAGCGTCAGTCCGGGTTAGTTCCATTCAAATCATGCAAGTTAGAGTCCAAAACAAGGGCAAAAGTGTTTGGAAAAGTAGATACGACAGAGACGTATCAATACATCAGTGACCCCCATCTTGTCCTAGTTGCCCTGCTTTATGTTTGATGACTCGATCAACGTGATCGATGTCCAGGCCCCGACACCGCACATCACCCCCTTAGTTGTACGACTCTGTAGAGTTAATATCTGATGTTAGCCATGTAGAGTAGCTATTTGGTCGTGGTCATCGAGGGTGATTCCTCCTTAACCACTCCCGATACGACTCTGTCGTGCAACCCCTCAAGTGTGAACCTCGAGGGTGGTTCCTCTTACATTCACCTTGATGATTACATCGAGTGGAATTCACCGAGGGTGATTCCTTGGGTTTTCCCCTTGATGTTTGGACACACAGATACTTGGACTTTACAACTGTTACTTGGAAAGGCGGGTCGATGATATGTCTCCAACGTATCTATAATTTTTGATTGTTCCATGCTATTATATTATCTGTTTTGGATGTTTTATGGGCTTTAATATACCTTTTTATATTATTTTTGGGACTAACCTATTAACTGAAAGCCCAGTGCAAATTGCTATTTTTTTCCTATTTCAGTGTTTCGCAGAAAAAGAATATCAAACGGAATCCAAACGGAATGAAACCTTCGCGAGGATCTTTTTTTGGAACAAACGTGATCCAGGAGACTTGGAGTGGACGTCAAGGAAGCAACGAGGCGACCACGAGGTAGGAGGGCGCGCCCAGGGGGGCCAGGCACGCCCCCACCCTCGTGAGCCCCTCGCAGCTCCACCGATCTATTTCTTTCGCCTATATATACTCTTATACCCTGAAACCTTCGGGGAGAGCCACGAAACACCTTTTCCACCACCGCAACCTTCTGTACCCATGAGATCCCATCTTGGGGCCTTTTCCAGTGATCTGCTGTAGGGGGATTCAATCACGGAGGGCTTCTACATCAACACCATAGCCTCTCCGATGATGTGTGAGTAGTTTACCACAGACCTTCGGGTCCATAGTTATTAGCTAGATGGCATCTTCTCTCTCTTTGGATCTCAATACAAAGTTCTCCTGATCTTCTTGGAGATCTATTCGATGTAACTCTTTTTGCGGTGTGTTTGCCGAGATCCGATGAATTGTGGGTTTATGAACTTGATTATCTATGAATATTATTTTATTCTTCTCTGAATTCTTATATGCATGATTTGATATATTTGCAAGTCTCTTCGAATTATCAGTTTGGTTTGGCCTACTAGATTGATCTTTCTTGCAATGGGAGAAGTGCTTAGCTTTGGGTTGAATCTTGTGGTGCTCGATCCCAGTGACAAAAAGGGAAATGACACATATTGTATTGTTGCCATCGAGGATAAAAAGATGGGGTTTATATCATATTGCTTGAGTTTATCCCTCTACACAATGTCATCTTGCCTAATGCGTTACTCTGTTCTTATGAACTTTTTACTCTAGATGCATGCTGGATAGCGGTCGATGTGTGGAGTAATAGTAGTAGATGCAGAATCGTTTCGGTCTACTTGTCACGGACGTGATACCTATATTCATGATCATTGCCTTAGATATCATCATAACTATGCACTTTTCTATCAATTGCTCGGCAGTAATTTGTTCACCCACCGTAATACATGGTATCTTGAGAGAAGCCACTAGTGAAACCTATGGCCCCCGAGTCTACTTTACATCATATAAGTTTCCAATCTACAATTCTAGTTTACTATTTATTTTGCAATCTTTATTTTCCAATCTATGTCACAAAAATACTAAAAGTATTTATCTTATTATCTCTATCAGATCTCACTCTCGTAAGTGATCGTGAAGGGATTGACAACCCCTTTATCGCATTGGTTGCGAGGTTCTTGTTTGTTTGTGCATGTACTAGGGGATTTGCGTGTAGTCTCCTACTGGATTGATACCTTGGTTCTCAAAAACTGAGTGAAATACTTATGCTACTTTGCTGCATCACCCTTTCCTTTTAAGGGAAAACCAACGCATGCTCAAGAGGTAGCAAGAAGGATTTCTAGCGCCGTTGCCGGGGAGATCTACGCACAAGTCAAGACATACCAAGTACCCATCACAAACTCTTATCCCTCGCATTACATTAGTTGCCATTCGCCTCTCGTTTTCCTCTCCCCCACTTCACCCTTGTCGTTTTATTCGCCTCTTTTTCGTTCTCCCTTTTTCCATTCGTCCTTTTCCACTTGCCTCTTGTGTGTTCGTTCTTAGAGCGGTTTGTTGCTATCATGTCTGAAACTGGGGAGGTTATCATTGAAAAGGGTGATAGTAATGATGGGGGAAACGTTGATGCTTTTGATTATCATCAAGAACCTACTATTTTACACACTAAAAAGTTTGGGATCGGTAGTGGTAATATTATTGGAAAAGGAGTTATTCAAGATTTCTGTACTTGCGTCGGTGCTTTGCCCACCATGAGCGGGTCTATTCTTCATAAAATTAGTAGTCTTGCAGATGCTATATCTTTGCTCGTGGTTGAACTTGAAAGTCAATTTATCCACATGCATCCTTGTATACAGGGGATTTTTCTAGAATTTTATAATATTGAGCATTCTTTTGTTAAGCGAGCTACCATCTTTTTAGCTCATGAGTTCAGATTTATAATAAAGGAGGCCAACGAAATTTTTGCGCATTATAGGGTGGATGCCGGCCGTCCTCCCATAGAGGCAATCCTTTTCTATCAGGAAGACATAATGCGCTTACGATCTTTAGATCATGTTGCTTTTAATGAAAACCTTAGAAAAAGGTTCCTACCGATGTTCTAGTTGACAGGATTTCTGAACTTAATGATAATTTTGCTATCCAGAACAATGGGTTAGGTTTTACCCTTGAACAAAGGCTCATGACTTTTTCCAAAAGAATTCTTATAATGATGAATTGGTTGTGCAATATGAGGGGCCAAAGGAGGAACCAATACCTCCCGAGCTTGATCTTGGGGACTTTTGTCCCATTAAATTCAGACATTTTGATTACTTTTGCTTGCCACAAAGAAAACTTGCTACTGAACGTAGGGAGTATGAGATTAGTTTTCGCGTTTTGCCTTATCATTATCATGACAATACCTAGATCTATTCTTGTTTTTATGCCTAGCTAGGGGCGTTAAACGATAACACTTGTTGGGAGGCAACCCAATTTTATTTTGGTTCCTTGCTTTTTGTTCCTGTTTAGTAATAAATAAATCATCTATCCTCTGCTATGATTATGTTTTTTATGTTTTAGTTAGTGTTTGTGCCAAGTAAAGCCTTTAGGATCTTCTTGGATGATTGTTATTTGATCTTGCTGAACAAAACAGAAAGTATGCATTCACGAGAATAATTTTCATTTTTAACCAGAGAGCGATAAAATACTGATTGCAACTGAAGTAGATCAATTACAAATTATTTAGGTCGTCCTAATTTGGTAGAATTTTTGGAGTTACAGAAGTATTCGAAACCTATAGATTAGTACAGAATGTTCTGTTTTTGACAGATTCTCTTTTTCGTGTGCTGTTTGCTTATTTTGATGAATCTATGGCTAGTATCGGGGGGTATGAACCATAGAGAAGTTGGAATACAGTAGGTTTAACACCAATATAAATAAAGAATGAGTTCATTACAGTACCTCAAGTGGTGATTTGTTTTCTTATACTAACGGAGCTCATGAGATTTTTTGTTGAGTTTTGTGTTGTGAAGTTCTCAAGTTTTTGGGTAAAGATTTGATTGATTTTGGAACAAGGAGTGGCAAGAGCCTAAGATTGGGGATTCCCAAGGAACCCCAAGGTAAAATCCAAGGACAACCAAAAGCCTAAGCTTGGGGGTGCCCCGGAAGGCATCCCCTCTTTCGTCTTCGTCTATCGGTAACTTTACTTGAGGCTATATTTTTATTCACCACATGATATGTGTTTTGGTTGGAGCATCTTGTATGATTTGAGTCTTTGCCTTTTAGTTTACCACAATCATCCTTGTTGTACACACCTTTTGGGAGAGACACACATGAATCGGAATTTATTAGAATATTCTATGTGCTTCACTTATATCTTTTGAGCTAGATAATTTTGCTCTAGTACTTCACTTATATTTTTTAGAGCACGGTGGTGGTTTTATTTTGTAAAAATTATTGATCTCTCATGGTTCACTTATATTATTTTGAGAGTATTTTAGAACATCATGGTAATTTGCTTTGGCTATAAAACTGGTCCTAATATGATAGGCATTCAAGATGGGCATGATAAAAACCTTCATATAGAGTGCATTAAATACTATGATTCTTGATAGATGTTTTGAGATATAAAGGTGGTAATGTTAGATTCATGCTAGTTGGGTAATTGTGAAATTGAGAAATACTTGTGTTAAAGTTGGCAAGTCCCGTAGCATGCACGTATGGTAAACGTTGTGTGACAAATTTGAAGCATGGGGTGTTCTTTGAGTGCTTTCCTTATGAGTGGCAGTCGGGGACGAGTGATGGTATTTTTCTACCAATCTATCCCTCTAGGGGCATGTGTAGTAGTACTTTCCTTCGAGGGCTAATAAACTTTTGCAATAAGTATATGAGTTCTTTATGACTAATGTGAGTCCATGGATCATACACACTCTTACCTTTCCGCAATTTGCTAGCCTCTTCAGTACCGTGCATTGCCCTTTCTCACCTTGAGAGTTGGTGCAAACTTCGCCGGTGCATCCAAACCCCGTGATATGATAGGCTGTATCACACATAAGCCTCCTTATATCTTCCTCAAAACAGCCACTATACCTACCTATTATGGCATTTCCATAGCCATTCCGAGATATATTGCCATGCAACTTTCCACCGTTCTGTTTATTATGACACGCTCCATCATTGTCATATTGCTTTGCATGATCATGTAGTTGAAATAGTATTTGTGGCAAAGCCACTTTCATAATTCTTTCATACATGTCGCTCTTGATTCATCGCATATCCCGGTACACCGCCAGAGGCATTCACATCGAGTCATGATAATCCCCAAGTGCAGGGAATCATCGTAGCAATTCCCAAAGGTGGAAGTGATAAGTATGGAGTGTCGAACCCACAGGGAGCTAAAGGTAAGATCAATATTCTCTCAAGTCCTATCTGCCACTGATACGACTCTACATATACTGAATGTTTGCTTCCAACTAGAAACGAGAAATAAAACTACGTCGTGGGTATGAAGAGGATAACTTTGCATGATATCAGAGAGCTAAAATATAAAAGTAGGTGTTGTTATCATAAAGTTAGAATATATTACTAAATATTATAAGTAGCGAGTGTGGAATAATGATGGATCGGTGTGCGGAATTGTCTTAGGCAATTGTTAACAAGACCGATAGTCGTCATTGCAATTTCATATGAGGGAGAGGCATAAGCTAACATACTTTCTCTTATTGGATCATATGCACTTATGATTGGAACTCTAGCAAGCATCCACAACTAGTAAAGATCATTAAGGTAAAACCCAACCATAGCATTAAAGCATCAAGTTCCCCTTATCCCATATGCAACAACCCCCTTACTCGGGTTTATGCTTCTGTCACTCAAGCAACCCACTATAAGCGAATCATGAACGTATTGCAACACCCTACAGTGGGAATCCCTCAAGCTTGCGCGACACGGAGGGCACAATAGGACAGCACCAAAATAAAACATGCAACTCATACCAATCTAGACCATCAATCAACCCAAAGACAAAGGATATCTACTCAAAACATCATAGGATGTCAACACATCATTGGATCATAATATGTGGCATAAAGCACCATGTTCAAGTAGGGATTATAGTGGGGTGCGGGAGAGTGGACCGCCTAAAAGAGATGAGGATGGTGATGATGATGGTGATGTTGATGAAGACGATCACCGCGGCGATGATTCCCCTTCCGATGGTACTCCGGCGCCACCGAGAGAGAGGAGGAGAGGTTCTCCCCCTTGTGCTTCCTCCTCCATGGCCCCCCCCCCTGGATGGGGAGAGGTTCTCCCTCTGGTCCTTGGCCTTCATGGTGATGATGCCCCCCTCCAGCAGGGTGCCAGAGATGGCCCAGATTGATTTCTCGTGGCTACAGAGGCTTGCGGCGGCGGAACTTCTGATCTAGGTTAATTTATGGAGGTTTGGGTATTTATAGGAGAGGTTGGCATCGAGCACAAGTCAGGGGGCCCCACGGGTAGCCCACGAGGCACAGGGGCACGCCCAGGGGGGTGAGCGTGCCCCCACCCTCGTGGGGCCCATGGGACTCCCCTCCGGTAGATTTTTGTTCCAGTATTTTTTATATTTTCCAGAAAAATTCTCCGTTGATTTTCATCGCATTCCGAGAACTTTTATTTCTGCACAAAAACAACACCATGGTAATTCTACTGAAAACAGCGTCAGTCCGGTTTAGTTCTAATCAAATCATACCAAAATCATATAAAACTATTGTAAACATGGCATAAATACTTCATAAATTATAGATACGTTGGAGACGTATCAACATCCCCAAGCTTAATTCCTGCTCGTCCTCGAGTAGGTCAATGATAAAATAAATAATTTATGAAGTGTGAATGCTAGCAAGTGCATGAATTTGATCAATGATAGTTCCAATCACTTTTTCTAGCATCATTATATATCATAACAATAGCTCAACTCATAAAACTTCTCATGATCAAGTAACAAGCTATTCACATGTTAAAGTATAGATCATACACTTTCTTGAAAACTAACAAACCGTGCTCTTAGTCATCAAACAATTGCAATTCATCTTATTTTCGGGAAGGGTCTATGTAAGAGATTTGATTCAGCAAACTCCACATACTCAACTATCATTTAATCTTTCACAATTGCTAATACTCATGTGATATTTATGGGTTCAAAGTTTCAATCGGACATAGAGAAAGATAGGGGCTTATAGTTTCGCCTCCCAAGTTTTTACCTCAAGGGTAATGTCAACAATAATAATATATGAAAACCCACATCCAAGTAGATATATATATCCGGATCGCTCCAACACAAAGTGCTTGCCAAAGAAAAAAGTGTAAAAAGGAAAGGTGAAGATCACAATGACTCTTATATGAAGTATAAGACAAGAATAAAAGATTGGCCCTTCGCAGAGGGAAGCAGAGGTTGTCATGTGTTTTTATGGTTGGATGCACGAAATCTTAATGCAAAAGAACGTCACTTTATATTGCCACTTGTGATATGGACCTTTATTATGCAGTCCGTCGCTTTTATTTCTTCCACATCACAAGATTGTATAAAGCTTATTTTCTCCACACTAATAAATCATACATATTTAGAGATCAATTTTTATTGCTTGCAACAATGACAACTTACTTGAAGGATCTTACTCAATCCATAAGTAGATATGGTGGACTCTCATAGCAAAACTGAGTTTAAGGATATTTGGAAGCACAAGTAGTATCTCTACTTGGTGCAAAGAATTTGGCTAGCATGAGAGGGAAAGGCAAGCTCAACATGTTGGATGATCCAAGACAATATAACGTTTCAGATATAGGAAAACATAACCCATTAAGTTGTCTTCCTTGTCCAACATCAACTTTTTAGCATGTCATATTTTAGTGAGTGATCACAATTGTAAAAGATGTCCAAGATAGTATATTTATATGTGAAATCTCTCTTCCTTCAATATTGTTTCATGAATTGTTCAAGTGACCAATTCTGCCTTTGCTAACTTCCAATAAGTTTGCTACCTATAATTATTATGTTGAAGTCATTACTCCCCATGTTGTAAGCATATGAAACGTATATAAATTCAGATTTATGATATTCAATTCATTCAACCTTTTACTCATAGGATATATGTGAAGCATGTGAGTAAATGACAAACTACTCCAAAAAGATACAAGTGAAGAATACTGAGTAGTCAAATAATTAAATAGCCATGGGAGGATTCTTTTTCATTCAAGATTTCAGATCCAATGATTTTATTCAAACAGCAAGTAAAATTGAAAATACGCTCCAAGAAAAACACATATCATGTGACGAATAGAAATATAGCTCCGAGTAAGGTATACCGATAGTTTTGAAGACGAAAGAGGGGATGACTTCCGGGGCATCCCCAAGTTTAGGCGCTTGAGTCTTCCTTGAATATTACCTTGGGGTGCCTTGGGCATCCCCAAGCTTAGGGTCTTTCCACCCCTTATTCTCCTCATATCGATATCTCACCCAAAGCTTGAAAACTTCAATCACACAAAACTTAACGGAACTTCGTGAGATATGTTAGTATGATAAAGAGTAAACCATTCACTTTGGTACTGTCAAAGACAAGGTTCATAATTGTTCTCACACAATGCCTACTGTACCATATCATTTCTACAATTTATATTGAGAAATATAAGCCATAGAAACTAGAAAACAAGCAAACTATGCAATGAAAACATAATCTGTCAGAAATAGAACAGTCTGTAATGATCTGGACACCAACCATACTTCTGCTACTCCAAAAATTATGAAATAAATTTTTGGACGTGAGGAATTTTGTCTATTAATCTTCTGAAAAAAGAATCAACTCAATCGCACTCTTCTGCAAAAAATTACAGCTAATCTCGTGAGCGCAAAGTTTCTGTTTTTTACAGCAAGATCACATTAACTTTCACCCAAGTCTTCCCAAAGGTCTTACTTGGCACTTTATTGAAACAAAAGCTATAATACATGATTACTACAGTAGCTTAATCATGAGAACACACAAAAACAGTAAGGTTAAATATTGGGTTGTCTCCCAACAAGCATTTTTCTTTAATGCCTTTTAGCTAGGCATGATGATTTCAATGATGCTCACATAAAAGATAAGAATTGATACATAAAGAAAGCATCATGAAGAATATGACTAGCACATTTAAACCTAACCCACTTCCTATTCCTAGGGATTTTGTGAGCACACAATTTATGAGAACAAGAATCAACTAGCATAGGAAGGCAAAACAAGTGTAACTTCAAAACTTTAAGCACATAGAGAGGAAACTTGATATTATTGCAACTCCTACAAGCATATATTCCTCCCTCATAATAATTTTCAGTAGCATCATGAATGAGTTCACCAATATAACCATCACATAAATCATTCTTTTCATGATCTACGAGCATATAAATTTTACTACTCTCCACATAAGCAAAATTCTCCTCATTCGGAATAGTGGGAGCAAACTTCTTCTAAATCTACTTTAGATGATAGTATTATTCATACTCCAAAATATATAAGTGAAGTTCATGGAGCATTCTACAATTAATATAGACTAACCAATATCCAAGCTCAATATATATAAGTGAAGCACATGAAGCATTCTATAAAACCATACTCAAAAGATTTAAGTGAAGCACAAAGAGCAATTCTATGAGATCATACTTAAAAGATATAAGTGAAGCACATGAAGTATTCTATAAATCAATAAAGGTATATCTCATGCTATCATGGTTCTTAAAGGAAAAACAAAAACACAAATGACACAAATTATGTGAACAAAACAAAAACCGAGGTATACCGATAATTGTTGAAGAAGAAAGACGGGATGCCAACCGGGGCATCCCCAAGCTTAGATGCTTGAGTATCCTTGAAATATTTACTTGGTGTGCCTTGAGAATCCCCAAGCTTGAGCTCTTGAATCTCTTTATTCTTCTCATATTGATAGCTCCTTGATCTTCGAACACTTCATCCACACAAAACTTTAACAAAAACTTTGTGAGATCCGTTAGTGTAATAAAGAAAATCACTACCTTTAGGTACTGTTGCAAACTTATTCCAATTTAATATTAGAACTATATCTACTGTATTCCAACTTCACCATGGTTCATACCCCCCGATACTACCCATAGATTCATCAAAATAAGCGAACAACTCATAGAAAATATAATCTGTCAAAAACAGGACAGTCTGTAGTAATCTGGAAGTTTAGTAAACTTTTGTAACTCCAAAAAATTCTAAAAGTATATGAAAATTTTAAAAATATTTACAGAAGTAATGTGCAAAATGTTTCAGACCCATTTGACTTTTTATTAAAAAATGTAAAATCACGCGCTACAGCCAAAGTTTCTGTTTTTGTACTGTACATAGTAAACAAGCAATCTAATCATCCTAAAACCGAAGCTTGGCACATTATTTTTATAATACAATGGATATATACAAGGAGATAATTATTTTCAGAGAAGCTTCCACAACTTTTTTTACATTGTTTCCATGAGCATGAACACAAGTGCTCAAGCTCGACCCTCATTTCTTCAATGCATAATCTTCCAATCACTTCTCTTATTGAAAAACTTTTTAGGCATGAGAGGCAAGTAATTTTTTTTGTATTTTCATTCTTTAATTTTTTTGTATGTTTCACCCACAACTAAACAGAAACAAAAAGGAAAAACAAAATCTACTTAGTGAAGAAAGCAAACAAGCACACACGAGAATATCAACCCCACGCTATTGCTCCTCGGCAACGGCACCAGAAAAGAGCTTGATAATCCCCAAGTGCAGGGAATCATCATAGCAATTCCCAAAGGTGAAAGTGATAAGTATGGAGTGTCGAACCCACAAGGAGCTAAAGGTAAGATCAATATTCTCTCAAGTCCTATCTGCCACTGATACGACTCTACATACACCGAACGTTTGCTTCCAACTAGAAACGAGAAATAAAACTACGTTGTGGGTATGAATAGGATAACTTTGCATGATATCGAAGAGCTAAAATATAAAAGTAGGTGCTGTTATCATAAAGTTAGAATATATTACTAAATATTATAAATAGCGAGTGTGGAATAATGATGGATCGGTGTGCGGAATTGTCTTAGGCAATTGTTAACAAGACCGATAGTCGTCATTGCAATTTCATATGAGGGAGAGGCATAAGCTAACATACTTTCTCTTCTTGAATCATATGCACTTATGATTGGAACTCTAGCAAGCATCCGCAACTACTAAATACCATTAAGGTAAAACCCAACCATAGCATTAAAGCATCAAGTCCCCTTTGTCCCCTACGCAACAACCCCTTACTCGGGTTTATGCTTCTATCACTCAAGCAACCCACTATAAGCGAATCATGAATGTATTGCAACACCCTACAGCGGGAATCCCTCACGCTTGCGCGACACGGAGGGCACAATAGGACATCACCAAAATAAAACATGCAACTCATACCAATCTAGGTCAACAATCAACCCAAAGACAAAGGATATCTACTCAAAACATCATAGGATGACAACACATCATTGGATCATAATATGTGGCATAAAGCACCATGATCAAGTAGGGATTACAGCGGGGTGCGGGATGATACATCTCCGTCGTATCTACTTTTCCAAACACTTTTGCCCTTGTTTTGGACTCTAACTTGCATGATTTGAATGGAACTAACCCGAACTGACGTTGTTTTCAGCAGAATTGCCATGGTGTTATTTATGTGCAGAAACAAAAGTTCTCGGAATGACCTGAAACTCCACGGAGATTATTTTTGGGAATAAGAAAATACTGGCAAAGAATCAAGGCCAGGGGCCACACCCTAGCCACGAGGGTGGGGGACGCGCCTGCCCCCTGGGCGCGCCCCCTGCCTCATGGGCCCCCTGAAGCTCCACCGACCTCAACTCCAACTCCATATATTCGTGTTCGGGGAGAAAAAAATCAGGGGGAAAGATTCATCGCGTTTTACGTTACGGAGCCGCCACCAAGCCCTAAACTCTCCCGGGAGGGCTGATCTGGAGTCCGTTCGGGTCTCCGGAGAGGGGAATCCGTCACCGTCGTCATCATCAACCATCCTCCATCACCAATTTCATGATGCTCACCGCCGTGCATGAGTAATTCCATCATAGGCTTGCTGGACGGTGATGGGTTGGATGAGATTTATCATGTAATCGAGTTAGTTTTGTTACGGTTTGATCCCTAGTATCCACTATGTTCTGAGATTGATGTTGCTATGACTTTGCTATGCTTAATGCTTGTCACTAGGGCCCGAGTGCCATGATTTCAGATCTGAACCTATTATGTTTTCATGAATACATGTGAGTTATTGATCCTATCTTGCAAGTCTATAGTCACCTACTATGTGTTATGATCCGACAACCCCGAAGTGACAATAATCGGGACCACTCCCGATGATGACCGTAGTTTGAGGAGTTCATGTATTCACTATGTGTTAATGCTTTGGTCCGGCACTCTATTAAAAGGATGCCTTAATATCCCTTAGTTTCCGCTAGGACCCCGCTGTAACACCCCGGATGTAACTTTCCCAATTTGTACCCCAACTCTTGCCGTTTCGGCGCTAAGTTATTTTTATTTTCTCGGGTTCGGGTTTTTGTCTCTGTGTGTTGTTATCGTTGTCATGCATCTCATATCATGTCATCATGCGCATTGCATTTGCATACATGTTCATCTCATGCATTCGAGCATTTTCCCCGTTGTCCATTTTGCATTCCGGCGCTTCGTTCTCCTCCGGTGGTCAATTCTACCTTTCTTTCGTGTGTGGGGATTAAACATTTCCGGATTGGACCGAGACTTGCCAAGCAGCCTTGGTTTACTACCGGTAGACCGCTTGTCAAGTTTCGTATCATTTGGACTTCATTTGATACTCCAACGGTTAACCGAGGGACCGAAAAGGCCTCGTGTGTGTTGCAGCCCAACACCCCTGCAATTTGGTCCAAAGCCCACCTAAGCTTTCTCCATCATCTAGATCGTTCGATCACGATCGCGTGGCCGAAAACCGCACCTCATTAGGACTCTCCTAGCTTCCCCTATGCCTATTTATACACCTTCCCCTCCAAAATTCGCGGTGCAAACCTACCCTAACTCTCTTCGCCGCCGCCGGACATCTTATCCCACCGGCGGACATTGTCCGCCCGTCATCCCGCCACCGCGCCCAGCCACTCCGGGGCTGCCACGTCACCCCCGCGACCGCCTCCTCCACACCGGCCCGCGCGGCCCAGGGAGGGCCCTCACGGCCCGCGAGCGCCGCCGCCAGCCTCCCTCGCCCGGCGCCACCCGGCTCCCTCACCCGCCGCTGCCATCGCCGACCTCCGCCGCCCGGCCGCGCCTCGCCGACCACGCCGCCGCCTCGGCCTCGCCTCCCTCCTCCGGCCAGATCCGGTCGAGGAGCGACCGGATCCGCCGCCGCCCGACCTCCCCGGCCCTCTCCTCACTAGCCCCGGTCACCACCGGCTCGCCGGAGTGCGCGTGCCGTTGCCTCGGTTCGCGTGCCATCAAACCCTAGATCCGGAGGTCGATTTCTACTAAGTCCCCGTCATTTTTCTGTTTCAAGTGCTCATGTTCGTCATGTCGTATCTCCGCATCCGTAGCTCCGATTTGGGCATATAGCATATCAAAATGTTCATCTCAGAGAGTACATCATTTCATTCCATTGCATCATTTTCATTTGAGTTCATCTTAATGCCCGAAATGCTGTTAGAAGAGGGCTACTTGAGTTAATTGTCAGATCTGCTACTTCATTTAGCTTTTTGTCATTTTTGCCATGATTAATGTGTGCATGATATGCCCCTGAGTTCTACATATGTTTTGTTAAGGGTTTTGTCATCTTTCCAGAGGTGCAACCCATGTATTTTTTGATGTGTGTGGTGACTAGCACGAGCTTGCAAAGTGGTGCACTTGTTAATTCTGATTTCAGGGACTTAGCAATTCCACTAAGTCCTTGATCTGTTTACCTCGTGTTGCCATATTTTCATGTTGTTTCCTAGTGATCCATGCCTATTTTGAGGATGACCAGTAAGGATGTTCTGTTAATATTGTAGTGCTCTATCCATCCATGTCTTTGTTTGCAATTATGGAGCACCCTAGCTTGAGTCAATCGAGCTCTACTTTTGCTACTTTGTGAATCTGGGCAGATTGTCAACTTGTTTGCAATTTTGCAGATGATGTTGTAGTTGATCCGTGCATGATATGTTATTGTTCTTGCCATGTCTAGCTTGCATTTTGTGTATTCTTGATGGGTGTATGTTTGTCTTGCCATGACTTGCACCGTAGTGAGTGCATCGAGCTCGTAAACATGCCTACTTGAGTTATGTTTCAGCATGTGCCAGTTTTCACCAAGTCTGAAAACTGATTATGTTTTTGCTATGTTCACATGCTTGCAATTGTATTTTCTGATCCCTTTTGGCTCAAGGTCACTAAGGGACTTTTGTTAAGCTCTTTTAGTAGCTCCATGCCATGCTTTACTTTGCCATGTTCAGGTCCTGTAGCATGTAGTTTTGTTGCTCCGAAGAGGGCTACCTGATCTGAAATTCCAGACAAGTGTTAATTTCACTAAGTCTAAGATCTGTTTGCCATATGCATTTTGCCATGCTTGTTTGAACCTGTTAATGGATGAATTCGCCGTAGATCAGTGCTAGACTTTTGTAAAGCATCTTGATTGCAACCTTGCCATGTATTTTGTTGCCATGTTTGGGTGCTGTAGCATGTTCATCTCATTGCATTTAGACGGCTACTTGCTGTAAATCGTAGAACGTGGCCATATTTGAATCGCTTGCCATTTCCAAATCGTAACTCCGATTCCGGCGTTCTTTATATCGTTTTCAAGCGATTTTATCTCATCTTTCCAGTGGCACACTTGGATTTCCAAGTTGAGGCCAGGTTCTTGCATTTCCTGTCATATCTTGCATATGCATCCCGCATCGCATCCCGCATAGTATATCATCTTTGCATCATCTTGTTTGATCCTTGCACGTGGTTGATTGTGTCCTTGTTGCTTGTTTGTCTTGTTTGGGTAGATCCGGGAGACGAGTTTTCTAATGAGGAGCCCGTTGAGTTTGCTTTCGAGGATCTAGTCAACTCTGACAACTGTGCAGGCAAGATGATCATACCCTCGAAATCACTACTATCTTTGCTATGCTAGTTTGCTCGCTCTTTTGCTATGCCAATGCTACGATCCCTACCACTTGCTTTCAAGCCTCCCAAATTGCCATGTCAAACCTCTAACCCACCTAGTCCTAGCAAACCGTTGATTGGCTATGTTACCGCTTTGCTCAGCCCCTCTTATAGCGTTATTAGTTGCAGGTGAAGATCGGAGGCCGTTCCTTGTTGGAACATTTGTTTACTTGTTGGGATATCATTATATTGCTACGTTATCTTAATGCATCTATATAATTGGTAAAGGGTGGAAGGCTCGGCCTCTCTCCTAGTGTTTTGTTCCACTCTTGCCGCCCTAGTTTCCGTCATATCGGTGTTATGTTCCCGGATTTTGCGTTCCTTATGCGGTTGGGTTATAATGGGAACCCCTTGATAGTTCGCCTTGATTAAAGCTTTTCCAGCAATGCCCAACCTTGGTTTTACCATTTGCCACCTAGCCTCTTTTTCCCTTGGGTTTCCGGAGCCCAAGGGTCATCTTATTTAAACCCCCCCGGGTCAGTGCTCCTCTGAGTGTTGGTCCAACCTAGAGCCCCTTGCAGCGCCACCTCGGGGAAACTCGAGGGCTGGTTTTAGTTGGACGGATTTCTTATCCGATTGTGCCCTGAGAAAGAGATATGTGCAGCTCCTATCGGGATTTGTCGGCACATTCGGGCGGTGTTGCTGGTCTTGTTTTAACCTGTCGAAGTGTCTTGAAGAACCGAGATACCGAGTCTGATCGGAACGTCTTGGGAGGAGGTCTATTCCTTCGTTGACCGTGAGAGCTTGTCATGGGCTAAGTTGGGACTCCCCTGCAGGGATTTGAACTTTCGAAAGCCGTGCCCGCAGTTATGGGCAGATGGGAATTTGTTAATGTCCGGTTGTAGATAACTTGAACCTTAACTTAATTAAAATGAATCAACTGAGTGTGTTACCGTGATGGCCTCTTCTCGGCGGAGTCCGGGAAGTGGACACGGTGTTGGAGTAATGTTTGCGCAGGTTGCTCTCTAGTTTCTCGCTCGTGCTTTGCCTCCTCTTCTCGCTCTCTTTTGCGAACAGGATAGCCACCATATTTTTGCTAGTCGCTTGCTGCAGCTCCACTTATATTAACCTTGCCATACCTATAAGCTTAAATAGTCTTGATCGCGAGGGTGCGAGATTGCTGAGTCCCCGTGGCTCACAGATTACTATTACACCAGATGCAGGGCCTGATGATTCCGCTCCAGGAGACGCGCTTGAGCTCAAGTGGGAGTTTGACGAAGACTCTCAACGTTACTATGTTTCCTTTCCTGATGATCAGTAGTGGTGCCCAGTTGGGGGTGATCGGGACCGTGTCGCATGTTGGGTTCTCTTTTATTTTGGCACCCTAGTCGGGCCATGAGTGTTTGGATGATGTAATGTTATTTATGTACTTGATTGACGTGGCGAGTGTAAGCCAACTATGTTATCTCCCCTTTTATTATCTATATTACATGGGATGTTGTGAAGATTGCCTAACTTGCGACATATGCCTTCAATGCGATTGTGCCTCTAAGTTGTGCCTCAACACGTGGGAGATATAGTCGCATCGAGGGTGTTACAAGTTGGTATCAGAGCCTTCCCCGACCTTAGGATCCCCATTGCTTGATCGTTTTTAGCGGCCGAGTTGTGTCTAGAAAAATGTTTTGAGTCATTTAGGAATTATATATTGGAGAGTTTAGGAATTCTTTTTATTTCCCAGTCTCCTCATCGCTCTGGTAAGGCATCCTGACGTAGAGTTTTGACTCTTCTCTTCTCAAATTTCACAAAAAAAAATTTAGGATCACGCTGGTATCTTGGAATCGTTCCGATGGTTTTATAATGAGAACATTGTCTTGGTGCCTCCTGTCAGGGGTTTTGTGGAAGTGTCCCGGGGAGTTGAGCTCTGAGGTGTTGTCGTCATAATTTTATCGTTGTAGTTTTGGAATACCCGAGTTTAGTATGCCGACATCGAAAATCTCTTTGATGCAGTACGTTGGTGAGATAACCTCGATGCCACCCAGTACTGGGGCGGGATTTCGGGAGTATCGCCATAACTTGTATAACGGATGCTTTTCGAAGGTTGAGGTAGATGGTTTCCGAAGGTTTCTTGGTTATGTGTTGAAGGATGGATACAGCTGGATGTAGGATTTTCTAGTTTGGGTGAGATATTATGCTTCCCCTGTATCCCCAACACCTGATTGCATAACCGGAAAGGTTCGGGAGTTTCATAGGTGGGAATTCTAGTAGCTATAGTTCTTCTTCCACGGATATTGGTTTGAGATTGGGATTTCTTACCGATTATTCATTCCTGATCCGTACCTTGTTGATTTATTTCTCTACCTTAATTCTATGTGGCTTCTCAATTTATGGATATGTGACCATTTCAAGAGGAATGCATTCATTCATTTTGTTCGGATGTGAAGACTATATGTTGCAATTTTCATTCCATTGGATTCAATTTTAATATTTGTCTATCAATGTGCTAATGGATGTCAACCTCTTCAGGATGGCTCCTCCAACGCGCACGACTCCGAATCCTGATCCGCCACCACCACCACCTCCTCCGGAGGCATGGCAAGCTGTGATGGCCGCAACCAATGCAAACACACAGTTGATCATGCAAATTCTTCAAGAGCGCAATTAAGGCAACCAAGGGAACCAAGGCAACAATCAGAATCACTTTGCTACACTCAACCAGTTCCTTGCTAACGGGCCAAAGACTTTCAGCAATTGTGTTGAGGCAACCGATGCTGACGATTGGCTTGTGGAAATGTGCAAGCGTCCTTACAAGCTCGGACCTGAAGAGTTGAAGGAGCTGAAGAAGCAACTCGATATTCAAGAGAAAATGGGTCTCATCCGGCCTAGTTCTTCTCCATGGGGTCGTGGTGTTCTTTTTGTGAAGAAGAAGGATGGAACGGACCGACTTTGTGTTGATTACCGTCCATTGAACAAGAAGACCATCAAGAACAAATACCCACTTCCCAACATCAACGAGCTGTTCGAACCACTCAAAGGTGCCCAAGTATTCTCCAAGCTTGATCTCCGTATGGGTTATCATCAGATTCGTATCCGTGAGCAAGATATTCCCAAGACGGCTTTCAGGACAAGCTATGGTTCATATGAATACACTGTCATGTCTTTTGGCCTCGTCAACGCACCTCCGACGTTCTCTCGAATGATGAACTTCATCTTCAACGCCTACACCAATGACTTCGTTTTGGTCTATCTCGACGACATTCTGGTTTTCTCGAAGAACAAGGAAGATCATGCCAAGCACTTGCGTTTGGTGCTCGATAAGCTCAGGGAACATCAGTTCTACGCCAAGTTCTCCAAGTGTGAATTTTGGCTCGATGAGGTTCTTTATCTTGGTCATATCATCTCTGCCAAGGGCATTGCCGTGAATCCTGAGAAGGTGTCTGCAATTGTGAATTGGGAACCTCCTCAGAACGTGAAGCAACTCCGTAGCTTCCTTGGTCTCGCAAGCTATTGCCGAAGATTCGTTGAAAACTTTTCTAAGATCGCGAAGCCTCTCTCAAATCTTCTCCAGAAGCACGTCAAGTACGTTTGGTCTCCGGAGTGTGACATTGCTTTCAACACTTTGAAAGAGAAATTGATCAGTGCTCCAGTTCTGACTCCGCCTGATGAATCCAAGCCGTACGAGGTCTTTTGTGATGCCTCTCTCCAAGGTCTTGGCGCAGTATTGATGCAAGAGAAGAAAGTTGTTGCTTATACCTCTCGCCAGTTGAAGCCTAATGAGAAGAACTACCCCACTCATGATCTCGAGTTGGCGGCAGTTGTGCATGCTCTTTTGACTTGGAGACATCTCCTATTGGGAAGAAAAGTGGACATTTCACTGATCACAAGAGTCTCAAGTACAGCTTCACTCAGCCTAATCTCAACCTCAGGCAAACTCGATGGGTCGAAATGATTCAGGAGTATAATCCGAGTATCGAGTATACTCCAGGCAAGGCCAATGTGATTGCTGACGCATTGAGCAGGAAATCTTACTGCAACAGTCTAATTCTCAAGCCTTATCAACCCGAGCTTTGTGAAGCTTTCCACAAACTTAATCTGCAAGTTATTCCTCAAGGTTTCCTCGCCAACCTTCAAGTCTCTCCTACCTTGGAAGACCAGATTTGCCAAGCCCAGCTTCTTGATGCTATGGTGAAAAAGGTGAAGATTGGGATTGCCAAGTATCAACCCAAGTACAAGTGCTACTGCCTTGATGACAAGGACACTCTCTTCTTCGAGGATCATATCGTTGTACCCAAAGGTGACCTCCATAAAGTGATCATGAATGAGGCTCACAATTCTCTCCTCTCCATCCACCCTGGGAGCACAAAGATGTATCAGGACCTCAAGCAGGCTTATTGGTGGACTCGAATGAAGCGCGAGATTGCTCAGTTCGTGAATGAATGTAATGTCTGCAGAAGAGTGAAGGCAGAACACCAAAGGCCAGCTGGTCTCCTCCAACCTCTTGCCATTCCAGAATGGAAGTTTGACCACATTGAAATGGACTTCGTGACTGGGTTTTCAAAGTCCAAGCGTGGCAATGATGCTATATTCGTTGTCATCGACAAACTCACCAAAGTGGCTCATTTTCTGCCTATCAAAGAGTCGATCACTGCAGCTCAATTGGCGGAACTCTATACCTCTCGAATTTTCTCTCTGCACGGTATTCCACAAGTGATATCTTCAGACCGTGGCAGCATCTTTACCTCCAAGTTTTGGGATTCTTTTCAGAGGGCCATGGGCACTAACATCCGCTTCAGCACTGCTTTCCATCCTCAAACAAGCGGTCAAGTCGAGCGTGTCAACCAGATTCTTGAAGATATGCTCAGGGCTTGTGTGATCTCCTTCGGCATGAAGTGGGAGGATTGTCTTCCTTATGCTGAATTCTCCTATAACAACAGTTTTCAAGCAAGTTCGGGCAAGGTCCCATTTGAGATTTTGTATGGCAGGAAGTGTCGTACCCCTGTCAACTAGTCTGAAACCGGTGAACGTCAGCTTTTGGGAAATGACTTAATCACAAAGGCAGAGGAGATGTGCAAAGTCATTCGAGATAACCTCAAAGCAGCCCAATCCCGTCAGAAGAGCTACTATGATAGTAAGCACCGTGATTTGCTTTCAAAATCGGAGATCATGTTTACCTCCGCGTCTCTCCTATGAAAGGTACTCTCGTTTCGGTATCGAAGGGAAGCTTGCCCCTAGATACGTGGGACCTTTCAAGATTGTCAGCAAGAGAGGCGATCTCGCCTATCAACTCGAGCTTCCTTCAAACTTTGCAAATGTTCATGACGTGTTCCATGTCTCTCAGCTCCGAAAGTGCTTCAAGACTCCTGACCGCACCGTCAACTTCAAGGAAATTGAGCTCCAAGAAGATCTCTCTTATCGTGAGCACCCAGTTGCTATTCTCGAAGAGACTGAACGCAAGACTCGCAACAAGTCAATCAAATTTCTCAAAGTCAAGTGGTCACACCATTCTGACCGTGAAGCTACATGGGAACGCGAGGATCACCTCTGTTCTTAGTACCCGGCGTTCTTTCAGTCCTAGATCTCGGGACGAGATCCTTTCGTAGTGGTGGAGTGTTGTAACACCCCGCATGTAACTTTCCCAATTTGTACCCCAACTCTTGCCGTTTCGGCGCTAAGTTATTTTCATTTTCTCGGGTTCGGGTTTTTGTCTCCGTGTGTTGTTATCGTTGTCATGCATCTCATATCATGTCATCATGCACATTGCATTTGCATACGTGTTCGTCTCATGCATTCGAGCATTTTCCCCGTTGTCCGTTTTGCATTCCGGCGCTTCGTTCTCCTCCGGTGGTCAATTCTACCTTTCTTTCGTGTGTGGGGATTAAACATTTCCGAATTGGACCGAGACTTGCCAAGCGGCCTTGGTTTACTACCGGTAGACCGCCTGTCTAGTTTCGTATCATTTGGACTTTGTTTGATACTCCAATGGTTAACCGAGGGACCGAAAAGGCCTCGTGTGTGTTGCAGCCCAACACCCCTCCAATTTGGTCCAAAGCCCACCTAAGCTTTCTCCATCATCTAGATCGTTCAATCACGATCGCGTGGCCGAAAACCGCACCTCATTTGGACTCTCCTAGCTTCCCCTATGCCTATTTATACACCTTCCCCTCCAAAATTCGCGGTGCAAACCTACCCTAACTCTCTCCGCCGCCGCCGGACATCTTATCCCACCGACGGACATTGTCCGCCCGTCATCCCGCCGCCGCGCCCAGCCACTCCGGGGCTTCCATGTCACCACCGCGGCCGCATCCTCCATGCCCGCCCGCGCGGCCCAGGGAGGGCCCTCGCGGCCCGCGAGCGCCGCCGCCAGCCTCCCTCGCCCGGCGCCACCCGACTCCCTCACCCGCCGCCGCCACGGCGCCATCACCGCCATTGCCGACCTCCACCGCCCGGCCGCGCCTCGCCGACCACGCCGCCGCCTCGGCCTCGCCTCCCTCCTCCAGCCAGATCCGGTGGAGGAGCGACCGGATCCGCCGCCGCCCGACCTCCCCGGCCCTCTCCTCGCCGGCCCCGGTCACCACCAGCTCGCCGGAGTGCGCGCGCCGCCACCTCGGTTAGCGCGCCATCAAACCCTAGATCCGGAGGTCGATTTCTACTAAGTCCCCGACATTTTTCTGTTTCAAGTGCCCATGTTCGTCATGTCGTATCTCCATATTCCTAGCTCCGATTTGGGCATATATCATATCAAAATGTTCATCTCAGAGAGTACATCATTTCATTCCATTGCATCATTTTTATTTGAGTTCATCTTGATGCCCGAAATTCTGTTAGAAGAGGGCTACTTGAGTTAATTGTCAGATCTGCTACTCCATTTAGCTTTTTGTCGTTTTTGCCATGATTAATGTGTGCATGATATGCCCATGAGTTCTACATATGTTTTGTTAAGGGTTTTGTCATCTTTCCAGAGGTGCAACCCATGTATTTTTGTGATGTGTGTGGTGACTAGCATGAGCTTGCAAAGTGGTGCACTTGTTAATTCTGATTTCAGGGACTTAGCAATTCCACTAAGTCCTTGATCTGTTTACCTCGTGTTGCCATATGTTCATGTTGTTTCCTAGTGATCCGTGCCTATTTTGAGGATGATCAGTAAGGATGTTTTGTTAATATTGTAGTGATCTATCCATCCATGTCTTTGTTTGCAATTATGGAGCACCCTAGCTTGAGTCAATCGAGCTCTAATTTTGCTACTTTGTGAATCTGGGCAGATTGTCAATTTGTTTGCAATTTTGCCGATGATGTTGTAGTTGATCCGTGAATGCTATGTTATTGTTCTTGCCATGTCTAGCTTGAATTTTGTGTATTATTGATGGGTGTATGTTTGTCTTGCCATGACTTACACCGTAGTGAGTGCATCGAGCTCGTAAACATGCCTACTTGAGTTATGTTTCAGCATGTGCCAGTTTTCACCAAGTGTGAAAACTGATTATGTTTTTGCTATGTTCACATGCTTGCAATTGTATTTTCTGATCCCTTTTGGCTTAATGTCACTAAGGGACTTTTGTTAAGCTCTTTGAGTAGCTCCATGCCATGCTTTACTTTTCCATGTTCAGGTCCTATAGCATGTAGTTTTGTTGCTCCGAAGAGGGCTACCTGATCTGAAATTCCAGACAAGTGTTAATCTCACTAAGTCTGAGATCTGTTTGCCATATGCATTTTTGCCATGCTTGTTTGAACTTGTTAATGGATGAATTGGCCGTAGCTCAGTGCTAGACTTTTGTTAAGCATCTTGAATGCATCCCTGCCATGTATTTTGTTGCCATGTTTGGGTGCTGTAGCATGTTCATCTCATTGCATTTAGACGGCTTCTTGCTGTAAATCACAGAACGTGGCCATATTTGAATCGCTTGCCATTTCCAAACCGTAACTCCGATTCCGGCATTCTTTATATCGTTTTCAAGCGATTTCATCTCATCTTTCCAGTGGCACACTTGGATTTCCATGTTGAGGCCAGGTTCTTACATTTCCTGTCATATCTTGCATATGCATCCCGCATCGCATCCCGCATAGTATATCATCTTTGCATCATCTTGTTTGATCCTTGCACGTGGTTGATTGTGTCCTTGTTTCTTGTTTGTCTTGTTTGGGTAGATCCGGGAGACGAGTTTTCTAATGAGGAGCCCGTTGAGTTTGCTTTCGAGGATCTAGTTAACTCTGACAACTGTGCAGGCAAGATTATCATACCCTCGAAATCACTACTATCTTTGCTATGCTAGTTTGCTCGCTCTTTTGCTATGCCAATGCTATGATGCCTACCACTTGCTTTCAAGCCTCCCAAATTGCCATGTCAAACCTCTAACCCACCTTGTCCTAGCAAACCGTTGATTGGCTATGTTACCGCTTTGCTCAGCCCCTCTTATAGCGTTGTTAGTTGCAGGTGAAGATCGGAGGTCGTTCCTTGTTGGAACATTTGTTTACTTGTTTGGATATCATTATATTGCTATGTTATCTTAATGCATCTATATAATTGGTAAAGGATGGAAGGCTCGGCCTCTCGCCTAGTGTTTTGTTCCACTCTTGCCGCCCTAGTTTCCGTCATATCGGTGTTATGTTCCCGGATTTTGCGTTCCTTACGCGGTTGGGTTATAATGGGAACCCCTTGATAGTTCGCCTTGATTAAAGCTTTTCCAGCAATGCCCAACCTTGGTTTTACCATTTGCCACCTAGCCTCTTTTTCCCTTGGGTTTCCGGAGCCCAAGGGTCATCTTATTTAAACCCCCCCGGGCCAGTGCTCCTCTGAGTGTTGGTCCAACCTAGAGCCCCTTGCAGCGCCACCTCGGGGAAACTCGAGGGCTGGTTTTAGTTGTATGGATTGCTTATCCATTTGTTCCCTGAGAAAGAGATATGTGCAGCTCCTATCGGGATTTGTCGGCACATTCGGGCAGTGTTGCTGGTCTTGTTTTAACCTGTCGAAGTGTCTTAAAGAACCGAGATACCGAGTCTGATCGGAACATCTTGGGAGGAGGTCTATTCCTTCGTTGACCGTGAGAGCTTGTCATGGGCTAAGTTGGGACTCCCCTGCAGGGATTTGAACTTTCGAAAGCCATGCCCGCGGTTATGGGCAGATGGGAATTTGTTAATGTCCGGTTGTAGATAACTTGAACCTTAACTTAATTAAAATGAATCAACTGAGTGTGTTACCGTGATGGCCTCTTCTCGGCGGAGTCCGGGAAGTGGACACGGTGTTGGAGTAATGTTTGCGCAGGTTGCTCTCTAGTTTCTCGCTCGTGCTTTGCCTCCTCTTCTCGCTCTCTTTTGCGAACAGGATAGCCACCATATTTTTGCTAGTCGCTTGCTGCATCTCCACTTATATTAACCCTGCCATACCTATAAGCTTAAATAGTCTTGATCGCGAGGGTGCGAGATTGCTGAGTCCCCGTGGCTCACAGATTACTATTACACCAGATGCAGGGCCTGATGATTCCGCTCCAGGAGACGCGCTTGAGCTCAAGTGGGAGTTCGACGAAGACTCTTAATGTTACTATGTTTCCTTTCCTGATGATCAGTAGTGGTGCCCAGTTGGGGGTGATCGGGACCGTGTCGCATGTTGGGTTATCTTTTATATTGGCGCCGTAGTCGGGCCATGAGTGTTTGGATGATGTAATGTTATTTATGTACTTGATTGACGTGGCGAGTGTAAGCCAACTATGTTATCTCCCCTTTTATTATCTATATTACATGGGATGTTGTGAAGATTGCCTAACTTGCGACATATGCCTTCAATGCGATTATGCCTCTAAGTCGTGCCTCGACACGTGGGAGATATAGTCGCATCGAGGGTGTTACACCCGCTGCCATGGGAGGGTAGGACAAAAGATGTCATGCAAGTTCTTTTCCATAAGCACGTATGACTATATTCTGAATACATGCCTACATTACATTGATGAACTGGAGATAGTTCCGTGTCACCCTAGTTTATGACTGTTACATGATGAACCACATCCGGCATAATTCTCCATCACTGATCCATTGCCTACGAGCTTTCCATATATTGTTTTTTGACTATAAACAGTAGGGCAAAACACCCCACTACAGTTTTTATAATCAGAAGACAAGGTCTAGCAGTACAAATAAACAAGATAAAAAACATCAAGGGCTTGAGGGAAGCCCCAAGAAAAGAAAAATAAAAAGAGAAGAAGAAGAAGAAAAGAGAAAGGCTAATGCTAGGGCTACAACTAAAGACCTAGGCAGGAAGAAGTTGCCAAGAAAGAGAAATGAAGCTATCCTTGAAGAACCAGCCATGAGTTGAATTGATTGGCATGCTTTGGTCTCATCCTGTGCTTGAGTAACTTCAGCTCCATCAGGAAAATGTTCTTCCATCCTTGAAAAGTGGGGTAGATATGTTCAAAGATCTAGTTGTTTCCGGAAATCCAAATGGCCCAAGAACTAAGTATTATTATGTCCATGAAAAAAGGTAAACATAGCTTTTCTTTAATGTCCTGGAAAGCCTCAAAAACAGATAAATTTGGAGTTCTGGTGGGGCAGATGTGATCCCAACATCTCTTGGCAAAAGTGCATCCCTAGAACAAGTGATGCAGGGGTTTCCTCCTGTTGGCACCCCCTGAGGGCATAGTTATAGTCTTCTAACACAAAGGTTTTCCTTCTCATAAGATTCCTTGTATTGAGTCTGTCATGTAAAAGCATCCAGAAGAACATTTTGTGTTTGGGTTGGCATGATGAGTCCCAGATCCAGTTGAAGTGGGGTGGGGTTTGTTTGAAGCCAATCATAACATTGTAAGCCTTGGCAGCGAAAAATGTTCATTACCCCAGATGTAGCTCCAAGTGTCTGTGTGGTTTTGATACTGTGATTGCCTCATGGAGTAACACATATTTTCAAGTAGCAATAATTGATCATGAGCCTCCATTGATAATGGAAGGTGAAAGAGGTCTTCAAGGTATTCTGTGGCCAGAACTTGCTGCACTGTAAGTCTGTCATTAATCACAAAAGAGAAAAGATGGGGGAACTGATGTTGCAGTAATTGCTCAGACCATAAGTCAAACCAGAAAAAAGCACTTCTGCCATCTCCCAAGTTGCACCTTGCTAGGCCTTTAAACTGTGGTATTAATTGCAAGTTGGCGTTCCACCAGAAAGAACCCACTAATTCATCTCCTGGCAGTTTGTCCTCATTATAATGTGTCTCCCAAATCAAATTCACCCAAGGAATGTCATGTCTATTGTAGAACTTGTGTAAGTTTTTCATAAGCAGTGCCTTATTCTGTGTGAAGATATCCATGACTCCTAGCCCTCCCTGACTTTTTGGTCTACAAACAATGGTCCATTTTACTAAAGCTAGTCTATGGTCTTCCATATCTGGTCCTCTCCATAAGCAGTGCCTGAAATATTTCAAGATTTGCTGCTTAATAGTTACTGGTACATCCAAGCAACTCATGAAGAAAATTGTGAGAGATGCCAGAACTGATTTAACCATTAACAATCTGCCTGCATAGGTCATGAAAGTGGCAATGCCAGCCAATCTTTTTGCAATCCTGTTAACCAGTGGTAAACACTGCTCCACTATTGGTTTCTGAAGTCCTAAAGGAAGCCCTAGGTATGTGAATGGAAAGTGTCCCATCTGGCAATTAAGTGTTCTAGCATAAATTTGAGCCCTCTCTTCCTGAATATTTGATAGGTACCATGATAGATTTTTGGTAATTTACCTTTAAACCAGTGGCAGATGCAAAAGTGTTTAATAGGGCTTCAAGACAGATGAGCCGTCTAGAATCAGCTTGCATTATTAACAAGGTATCATCTGCATACTGGACAATTGGAAAGTCAGTGCATGAATTTACCTGTAGAGGTGCATGAAGGAGGCCCATTCCCATTGCTTTATTGATTACTGATTGTAGCAGGTCAGCTGCTATGACAAACAACAGAGGTGAAAGAGGATCTCCTTGTGGTACTCCCCTTCTACAGTAAATCTTCTTACCAGGTATTCCATTCAGCATTACAGCAGTTGAGGCAGAGTTAAATATTATTTCTATCCATGAGATCCACTTATGGCCAAAACCTTTTGCTCTGAGAATGTCTATAATTGCTTGGTGTTCAATGGTATCAAATGCTTTTTCAAAATCTAGTTTCAACACAAGCAATTCTTCCTTGGATTTGTAGCATTGGTGAATGTATTCATAGGACCACCCCAAACAATCTTGTATAACCCCGCCCTTGAGAAATCCATATTGGTCAATGTGGATCATTTGTAAAATCACTTTTTGCAACCTATTTGCCAGTAACTTAGTGATGATCTTGAGCACCCCATTAAGCAAGGAAATGGGTCTAAAATCACTAGGGGTAAGGGGAGCAGAGTTCTTTGGGATGAGGGTGATATATGAGGTGTTGATGCTCTCTAGAGAAATATTACCTTCATGAAAGGCATGTACCAAGTTTCTTACATCAGCTCCAATAATGACCCAAGAGGCTTTAATAAACTCATTGTTGAAACCATCTGGCCCAGGTGATTTACCAGTAGGCAAGTCCTTAACCACATTATTTATTTCCTCATCTGAGAATGGCTGTTCAATGTCCTTGAAGACATCTGGATTGATCTGATTGGCAAGAAGGTTTTCCAGATCAAAATTCATAGTATGTCCCTTAGATTTTCCTAGTCTTTGTTTAAAGGATTCCCAAAGTAAGCCAGCCTTTCCATCACGATCAGTGATTTCTACTTGATCCTCATTAAGGAGCATTGCAATCTTATTATGTCTGTAATTAATTGAAGCTCTAGTGTGGAAAAACTTTGTGTTTTCATCTCCAAATTTTACTCCTTTAATTTTTCCTCTTTGTTTCCAATATATCTTCTGGTTTTTCAAAATAGTGAGCAAGTGCTCTTTAAGCAAGGCTCTACAATTCCATTCTATGGTATCCAATCTTCTAAATTCCTCAAAGATGTCCAGAAGAAAAATGCACTCATTGATGTCTGCAATCTGCTTCTTAAGGCATATCAAACTCTTTGACCATAATTTTAGGGCCCTCCTTAAGTTTTTGAACTTTGCATTGATCAACTTGGCAGGATTTGAGTAATCCACAGGAATGTCCCAAGCTGCTTTGACTATGTATTTAAAAGAGGTGTGCTTCAACCAGTAATTCTCAAATCTAAACACTTTAGCTTTTGGAATAGAAGTTCCCACTTTAATCAAACATGGCAGATGATCAGAAATAGGTCTTGCAAGAGGAAGAACTAGGGAATCTATGTATGAAATCATCCAGGAAGCAGAAGTGAAGAACCAGTCAAGTTTTTCTAATAGTGGGTTTTCCTGCATATTACTCCAGCTAAATTGTCTGCCTTTTAATGGTAGTTCAAGCAAACCCAAATTACTAATAGCTTCATTAAAGAGGAGCATTTGATTGACATCTCCACCTGGTTTGTTTCTGTCATTTGGAGATCTGATGAAATTGAAGTCACCCGTTACTATCCAATCCACATCAGGGGGCATTTGGATGTTACTAAACCATTACAGAAATTCAGCTTTGTCTTCCTGGTTGCTAGGACCAGAGATGTTTGTCAAAACCCAAGACTGATTGGAAGTGTTACAAGTGAATTTCAAGGAGAGAGAAAACTTGTTTTGGAACAGAACTTCTCCATGAAAAAGAGAACCAACCCAGATAACAATTATGCATCCAGAGGCCCCAACAGAAGGTAGGTACTCAAATTTATTAAATCTGTATGGACAAAAGTCATGAACATAAGACAAGTCAAATCTCTCCCTTTTGGTTTCCTGCAAACATATAATCCCAGCTGCACTCTCTTCTATTTTTTGCTTTAAAGCTAGCCATTTGGCTTCTGCATTTATGCCTCTAGTGTTCCAATTTAATATGTTCCAAGATCTCTTATTATTCATTAAGTAACATGGATGTTATTAAACTGCTATCAAAGACTAGCCTTTGACAGACCACCATACAACACTCATAGAACCTGAATAAATACTGTGTGCTACAAGTTACTTGCAGAAATCCAGGTGCCCATATTAGCCTCATACCATTCTTCCAAAAGTGCAAACCATTACAGCAAGAGCCAGACTGACTACCAGGAAAGGTCCCAGTCATACACATAACAAAATGCCTCAGGCAGTACATAGAGTTCAATATTTGAGAAGCTAACTTAGGAACATTCTCCCCATGGACCCTGGCTATGCAGACAAAATATAGAAAGGGTTTACTAATCATTCTACACTAGGGTTGGAGTTGTTATTCTCCTTGGCCTTGGAATTCTTGGCCTCTCCATCAGATTCCTTGCTTTTAGCCCTCTTGGCCATGTTCTCTTGCAGGTCCACTCCAGCCACCTTGCAAAAGGATGAAGTAAGATTTTTAACTACTTTAGTGTGTAAAACTGGAGGAGCAGCATTGCAAGGGAGACATGCTTTTCTTGAGCAAGAATTTCTTTTAAAACCTTTGTTTTCCTCTCTAATTCTTCCACTTCTTCTTATCTGAGTTTCAACAAGGGGTCCCTTTCCCCTCCTTTTCCTGGAGATTGCTTCACCAGTAGGTAAGAGTATCACATTAGTTGGAGAAACCATTTTTAGAGGACTGCCTGCTCCAGAAGAAGAGTGGGCTGCTGGACTACATCCAGCATTTTCTTTGTTAATACTAGCAGGTGACTGTAACTTGCAAACTGGGGCCTGAGAGACAGATCACTTATCAGGTATACAAAAGGTCATAGTATCTTCTTCTTTGCAGTTTTCAATCAAAATTTGCCATAAGGGTGATTTCAGGAGGTGCAAGGTCCAATCAAATTTGTCTAGAGTTAGAAGCAAGTGCAAAATAAAGTTAAACCAACTTACTGGAATTTCTGAAGAGAAAGAACTTGCCACCTGTGTGGGTGAAGGAGCAAAATGTTTCCCCCAGAGCTCAATACCTTCCTCAGACATAAGATGTGCACAGTCAATAACAGAAAAAGCATGCTGTGAGGCCAACTGGAACAATTCTTGTGGACTGATCAGGGAAGTAGAAGAAATATCCAAATTAACATTTTCTATACCTGCAGAAGGACCCTCAGTATCTGCTGGCACTTCTTTGAGAATACTCTGCTCTGCTGCCGGCTGTGGGTCTTCTGAAATTTGTTGTACTGCAGCAGCACCAGAGGCTTCTACAGCTCCATCCACCTGAATTTGCACAGCCTCCTGAATGAGACCAAAGTCATTCTGAATTTCATTCTCAATATTCAGACTAGGCACTTGTTGATCCATAGGTGCAATGAATTCACCCTCTTCCACATCATTTTCAGCATCAGATGGGTAAGCTTGTAGTAAGTTATGAAGACCATCACCAAGAGGGGCCACAAAATTTCCCAGGGCCACTTTATTAACCTCCTAATTCTGAATATTAGGTCCACCATTGTGTGAGGACAAACCTTCAGATAAGGAAATTGTTGTGGTAATGCTGATGTTGGGCAAGGCATCATTTGCATCTATCTGAACTTCTTCTTGTTGTTGCTACTGAATTATATCCATAGGTTGAGCTGCTGGCTGAGGGAAAGCCCAATGTCCCTGCTCATCCCACTCTTCCCACTCTGCATTATCTGCAGGTGCATTGTTCAACTGCAAGTTATGAAATCCTGGAAAGTCATTAGCATTGTGAGGAATAGGGTGGGGATAAACTCCCGGTGGAGGGAACGGGTCCTCATCTGCAGGGCCACCACCCTGCATTTCCTCTAGCAGCACCTCAACAGAACTAGTTAGAGATCCTTCTTCAAAGTTTTCTCCTTCAGACCATCGAATGCTCTTTGGAATTTCAATCAAGTCAGTCACTCTTGCCTTGACCAAGATCTTGCCCTTTAGAGCATCTTCCTTTTCCCAATGGATTATTCTTCTAAATTTTGCTATTGCAGTGGCAATATCTTTAGTGTTGCATTGGTCGAAAGGAACACCAACCATGAGCAACCAACACACCCTATTAAACTGCACTCCCCTCCAGTTTCTACCCTCATTATGCTTAGTAAAAGTGATGAAAACATCCCCAAAAGCAAGGGGGTTGTCTCTAACCAGCCTGTCCCTATCGCGGATGTGCCGAAACTAAACATATGCCTCCCCAAATGGGCAAGGCTGAATCTCTCGAAAACCAACTTGAGCATCTGGGTCATTTTGTAGAAAATCTTCCAAAACCTCACGGACATTGAGAAAGAGTACCTCATCGGGAAGAGGGTGGATGGTGGCGATGGCCCAATCCTCATGGCGACACGGTCGAGGTGGAAGAACCACCTTGGTAACTCCATTTCTTCCCTCAATGTGCTGAATCGGGAACCCGTGCGGTACATGCTATATGCTATATTATCTACTGTTTTGGACTATATTGGGCTTTATTTTCCACTTTTATATTATTTTTGGGACTAACCTATTAACCGGAGGCCCAATCCAGAATTGTTGTTTTTTTGCCTATTTCAGTGTCTCGAAGAAACGGAATATCAAACGGAGTCCAAACGGAATAAAACCTTCGAGAACGTGATTTTCTCACCAAACGTGATCCAGGAGACTTGGACCCTGCTCCAAGGAACAAAAGAGGCGGTCACGAGGGTGGGGGGCGTGCCCCCCCTAGGGCGCGCCCCCTGCCTCGTGGGCCCCTTGGTGCTCCTCTAGCATACTCCTTCCTCCTATATATACGTACGTACCCCCAAACGATCAGAACAGGAGCCAAAAACCTAATTCCATCGCCGGAACTTTCTGTATCCACCAGATCCCATCTTGGGGCCTGTTCCGGAGCTCTGCCGGAAGAGGGCCATCATCACAGAGGGCTTATACATCATCCTAGCCCCTCTGATGAAGTGTGAGTAGTTTACCTCAGACCTTCGGGCCCATAGTTAGTAGCTAGATGGCTTCTTCTCTCTCTTTGAATCTCAATACAAAGTTCTCCCCCTCACTTGTGGAGATCTATTCGATGTAATCTTCTTTTTATGGTGTGTTTGTTGAGACCGATGAATTGTGGGTTTATGATCAAGTCTATCTATGAATAATATTTGAATCTTCTCTGAATTCTTTTATGTATGATTGGTTATCTTTGCAAGTCTCTTCGAATTATCCGTTTGGTTTGGCCAACTAGATTGGTAGTTCTTGCCATGGGAGAAGTGCTTAGCTTTGGGTTCGATCTTGCGGTGTCCTTACCCAGTGACAGAAGGGGCAGCAAGGCACGTATTGTATCATTGCCATCGAGGATAACAAGATGGGGTTTATTTCATATTGCATGAATTTATCTCTCTACATCATGTCATCTTGCTTAAGGCGTTACTCTGTTTTTAACTTAATACTCTAGATGCATGCTGGATAGCGGTCGATGAGTGGAGTAATAGTACTAGATGCAGAATCGTTTCGGTCTACTTGTCACGGACATGATGCCTATATACATGATCATGCCTAGATATTCTCATAACTATGCTTAATTCTGTTAATTGCTCAATAGTAATTTGTTCACCCACCGTAGAATACTTATGCTCTTGAGAGAAGCCACTAGTGAAACCTATGGCCCCCGGGTCTATTCTCATCATATCAATCTCCATCCCTTTAATCTTGCTTTGATTTTTTACTTTGCTTTTACTTTTTACTTTGCATCTTTATACCAAAAATACCAAAAATATTATATCTATCAGATTTCACTCTTGTGAGTGACCGTGAAGGGATTGACAACCCATAATCGCGTTGGTTGCGAGTAGCTATCGCTTTGTGCAGGTACGAGGGACTTGAGCGTGGCCTCCTACTGGATTGATACCTTGGTTCTCAAAAACTGAGGGAAATACTTACGCTACTCTGCTGCATCATCCCTTCCTCTTCGGGGAAAACCAACGCAAGCTCAAGACGTAGCAAGAAGGATTTCTGGCGCCGTTGCCGGGGAGTCTATGCAAAAAGTCAACATACCAAGTACACATCGCAATCCCTATCTCTCGCATTACATTATTTGCCATTTGCCTCTCATTTTCCTCCCCCACTTCACCCTTGCCGTTTTATTCGCCCTCTCTCTCTCTCTCTCTCTCTATCCTCCCTCTCTTTTCCGCTTGCCTCTTGTTTGCCCGTGTGCTAGTTTGTTTTCTTATCGTCATGGCCAGTCTCATATCTTCTCCGTTGTCTCCTGAGAGTGAAGTCCTAAATTTTAAACAAAGGGAGGGAGAAAATCTAAAAGATGCTTGGTATAGAATTTGCAATGCTCAAAATAGATCTACCAGGAAGCAATCTACCTTAGTTCTTCTCCACAATTTTTATGTAGGTGTTAATCCTTGGTATAGATATATCCTCGATACCATCACCGGAGGGAACTTTTTGGGTAGCCATACCTTTGATTCTTATAATGCTATGCTAAATTTATTTGGCTCACCACCTCTTTTGGTTAATGGAACCATGTTAAATTTGGAGCATGTTATGCAAAGACTTGAAATTATTGAAAATAAAGTTGCTACTATTGAATTAATTGAAAATCTAGATAAAAATATCCACAATCAAATTACTCAATATGGATCTAAGGTAGGAATGACTCTGAAAAATATTAAGGAAAAGGGACCCATAGTTAATGAGAAGATAAACTTAGATTCTACTAGAATTGATAAACTTGAGGGTATCATTACAAACTTGAGAACCGCTTTTTCTTCCGTAAAGAATACTCCAAGTCCTCCTACTAAAATTGCCAAGCTTATGTATGTTCCTAAAAATAAGGGTGAATCATCTAGTAAGGAAACTGCGGATCTTAAATCTATAAGTATTCATCCTAATCTTTTTGCTATCATTAAGGAACCGATTGCTACAAATGAATTTTTCGATCTTGTGCCTAAAAGTTTGATAATCACTAGAAAGAAAGAAGTTCCTAAGGGAAATAGATGCCTCATCGAAGAATTTCCTACCAAAGATGGCAATACCTAGATCTATCCTCGCTTTTATGCCTAGCTAGGGGCGTTAAACGATAGTGCTTGTTGGGAGGCAACCCAATTTTATTTTTATTCCTTGCTTTTTGCTCCTGCTTAGTAATAAATAAATTATTTAGCCTCTGTTTTGGTTGTGTTTTTGTGTTTAATTAGTGTTTGTGCCAAGTAGAACCATTGGGAAGACTTGGGGAAAGTCTTGTTGAACTTGCTGTAAAAAACAGAAACTTTAGCGCTCACGAGAACTGCTGTCATTTTTATTCGAATAGTGCTATTTAGTTAATTATTTTTGCAGATGATTAATAGATAAATTTATCACGTCCAGCAATTTATTTTATAATTTTTGGGGTTCCAGATCTTGTGCTAGCTACAGATTACTACAGACTGTTCTGTTTTTGACAGATTCTGTTTTTCATGTGTTGTTTGCTTATTTTGATGAATCTTTGGTTAGTAAAATAGTTTATAATCCATAGAGAAGTTGGAATACAGTAGGTTTAACACCAATATAAATAAAGAATTAGTTCATTACAGTACCTTGAAGTGGTCTTTTGTTTTCTTTCGCTAACGGAGCTCACGAGTTTTCTATTTTGAGTTTTGTGTTGTGAAGTTTTCAAGTTTTGGGTGAATTCTTTTGATGGATCATGGAACAAGGAGTGGCAAGAGCCTAAGCTTGGGGATTCCCATGGCACCCCCAAGATAATCCAAGGACACCAAAAAGTCAAAGCTTGGGGATGCCCCGGAAGGCATCCCCTCTTTCGTCCACTTCCATCGGTAATTTACTTGGAGCTATATTTTTATTCACCAACATGATATGTGTTTTGCTTGGAGCGTCTTGTATTATTTGTGTCTTTGTGTCTTAGTATGCCACAATCATCCTTGCTGTACACACCTTTTTAGAGAGCCATACATGAATTAAAATTTGATAGAATGCTTTATGTGCTTCACTTATATCTTTTGAGCTATGTAGTTTTGCTCTATGTGCTTCACTTATATCTTTTGAGCGTTATAATTTCGCTCTATGTGCTTCACTTAGATCTTTTAGAGCACGGTGGTGGATTTGTTTTAAAGAAACTATTGATCTCTCATGCTTCACTTAAATTATTTTGAGAGTCTCTTAATAGCATGGTAATTTGCTTAATAGTAATATGCTTGGTATTCAAGATTTGTGAAACTTTCTTTTGAATGTGTTGAGTACTAAGAAAAGATTGAAGCATGATAATTGTTTTGAGATATGGAGGTGATAATATTAAAAGTCATGCTAGTTGAGTAGTTGTGAATTTAAAGAATACTTGTGTTAAAGTTTGTGATTCCCGTAGCATGCATGTATGGTGAACCGTTATGTGATGAAGTCGGAGCATGATTTATTTATTGATTGTCTTCCTTATGAGTGGTGGTCGGGGACAAGCGATGGTCTTTTCCTACCAATATATCCCCTAGGAGCATGCGCATAATACTTTGTTTTGATAACTTCTAGATTTTTGCAATAACTATATGAGTTCTTTATGACTAATGTTGAGTCCATGGATCATACACACTCTCACCCTTCCACCTTTGCTAGCCTCTCTAATACCGCGCACCTTTCGCCGGTATCATACACCTACCATATACCTTCCTCAAAACAACCACCATACCTACCTATTATGGCATTTCCATAGCCATTCCGAGATATATTGCCATGTAACTTTGTAACATCCCAAAATTCTAAATTTTGGAATGTTATAATAAATAGATAGATTTGACTGATTGTTTGATTGATTGTCTGAAAGTGAGTGAATTCGAAACCTTTTTGAAAGTTAAATGAGAGGGAATAAAAGGACTTTCCCAAACTTTCATTTTTTGCTTTCTGATCTCCGTGAATTCAAATGCCTTTCAAACACAAAACCCTTGAGAGAAGATGACATGACTTCTTCCATTTAAAAAAAATGAAAAGGGTGTTTGAAAAATAATTGAATTTCATTTGGAAATATTCCAATTCTGGAACTTTATACGACTCAATGATTTTCACGAGAGAAGATAAAATGACTTCTTCAAATTATATGAAATATGAGTTGGGAGTTTGAAAGAATTAAATTCAAAGCTCTTTTGAATTTATTTTCAATTTGGAATGTTATATATGAGATCATCATGCATATCTTATTTTCTTGCATTTTGGTCGATCCTAGAAATTTCACGCAACTCAAGGACCTTCGGAGAGAGTTGGAGATTTCGTTATTTTCTTATTTGAGAGTTTTCTCGAATTGGAAAAAAGAGGATCATTTGATTTATTTATTTCATCTTCAATAATTTTTCCGTTATCAAAAATATAAGAGAGGGAATAATATGACTTTCCCAAAGTTAGGAAAAAAAATGAAGATCTAATGGATAAATCAATTTTGTTTTCCGGTGTTTATTTGCATTTTATTCGGATAGGGAAAAATGCGTGTTTTCAAAAAAATGCTTTTTAGGTCCGGAGAAAAGTTCATTTTGTTCGACTCATTTTTAGGAGTCGGGAAAAATTTACTTTTAAAATTTTGGAGTTCGTTTAGATTTTTTTTATTTATTTTTCTGCGCGCGAGACAGTTTTTTTTTAAAAAAAATCGCGCAGCGCCTTGGGCCAAAGGCCCAAGCGGCCAAGAGGCCAAGGCTAGCGCGCGCGCAGGGAGCCAGGAGCCGCCGCTTCCTTCTTTTGTCTAGTCCTAGTAGGACTCTTGTCCTATGTTCGTTTATTCCGTATCTATTTCTAGATCTTTTCCTCTTGTTTCCTAATCCTAGTCTATTTCTTGTCCCCTACCCCAAGCAAAACCCTCCCCTCCCCAATATAAATACCCAAGCACCCCCCCTCTAACACATTAAACCAACACCTCTCCTCTCCTCTCCTCCGCACCACACCGCGCCGCCGCCCTTGTGCCCTAGCGCCGCCGCCTCACCCGCGCCGCCGCCGCCGTCGCCACCGTTCGCCGCCACCTTAGCGCCACCGCCGCCGCCCTAGCGCCGCCGCCTCACCCGCGCCGCCGCCGTCTTGCACCGCCGCCCTTGTGCCCAAGCCGCCGCCGCACCTTGTCCACGCCGCCGCCCTACGCCACGTCGCCGGAGCCCCTCGCCAAGGTTGCCCCGCGTCTCTTTTCCTCGGATCGTTTTCTTCTAATTGTTCCGATTCTTTTCTTCTCTTCTAATTTGTTTTCTAGATCGGTTTTTCGTTTCGGTTTTCTTCTCCAAAACCCTAGATCAAATTCGTTTTCTTTTCCGATTTAGTTGCCTTTGGACCGTTCGCCGGACCGTTCGTCCTAACGAACGTGATCACCGGATTCTTCTAGGTTCACGAACGCCCGTTCGTTTAACTGTTCTTCTTTTTCTTCTCGTCGGATTTATTCCGCGATCACGATCTCAGATCCGATCTTCGTTCTAGTTTTTCTTCTCGCCCGTTTATCAGAATCAGGTGATTCAAGCGCCTGGAGTTTCGTCTTGAAACCGCCGTTCCGTCTAATCAACTTGAACAAGCTTTTGCTACAGTAAAATTTGACCTAGTTTCAACTTGCTAGAACCGAGTTGTTTTCTTCCACCGTTTGTTTTCCATCGTTTGTTCGGTTCGTTCTTTCTTTGCAACCGGAGTTCTTAAGTTGAACTATCTGGTTCGTTCCCTTGTTCGAGTTTTACCTGTGCATTAGATGAGTACTTATTGTGTGGTTACTATTGTTTGCTTACGATAGATTGACCGGAGTGTGACGAGTAGATCTATCACGAGTTTTGAGTGCGAATCATCTTCATCAACATTGCAGGCAAGTTCACACTTTGATCATACCTTTTCTACAACCCAGTTTTATGCATTAGATCAGTCCTCAAACATTGCATGATTAAGATCTAATTAAATTGTGGGTTGGGAAGTAGATGAGGTAGTACCTATCACCTGTATTACTTATGAAACCTTTGGGAGTTACTTCTACGTTTGCTTATTATGCCATGCTATGCTAGTAGACGTGGATTGGGTGAGTGAATATCCATGACAGATGTGAGTTTGTTAATTAAAGGTTTATCTAAGGTGGAAACTTAAATACACATCTGGGTGGATTGAGGCATCTGGAGTTCCCAGGACTTGCCTGTTTTTATTGGACCGCCACCCAGGCTCAAAGGGATCATAAGATAATTCATACTAGTAACTTACGTGTGCAGCCACAAGCCATTATGGGCTCTGGCATAGTTGACTAAGTCGTGCGAACTCTTATAGTGGTGGACTAGCAGATGTAGGGGATGTAGGTGTACCGGTCCACCCATCGTAAGGTGCAAGCGCTTCTGAAAGACTGTGTCTCGGTCATCCATTTCTCAAACACCATGTAGTGCGAGAAACCAAACGGAGGCGATCGAGTCTTGTGGGGAAAAGTGTGCAAACCTCTGCAGAGTGTACAAACTAATCATGATTAGCCGTGTCCCTGGTTATGGACGTCTTGAGTATTTAGTACTTGAATATCATTGTGAATCTCATCATGTTACTTCTAATTAATATTGTTGGGTTTTAAATGAGTATTTTTAATTGGGATTGAGAATGCTGTCAACCATTCTCAATGTTTCACAACCACCATGATAGTAATTAATCTTATTCCTTTGCAGTAGGGAAAAATTGGCTTTTCGCAAAAACCTTATAACCATAGAGCTTTTCCACCAGCCAAATATGCATGTAGTGATAGCCATTGTTCATTATTCTCTCTGGTGTGAATTTGCCAGGTACTGACCCGTTTCGGGCTGCAACGTCTCATGTTGCAGGATGTCTTACGACGAGTAAGTGATACGTTAGGGTTATGATTTCTACACTCAACTTTGCCGTTGGTGTTGATGGGAATCCACAACCTTGTTGCTTCCGCTATAAGGATTGAGGTAATAGTATTTACGTTACTTATACATGTGATTTACCTCGGTTATAAATCCTTCGAGTACTGTGTGTGTCAGCATACCGATCCAGGGATGACACGAAAGCACAGAGACTTGATCCATTCAGGTCGGGTCGCTACAAACTTTCTACCATCTAGTTCATCATGACACATTCATCATTGTCATATTGCATATCCTGGTACACCGCCGGAGGCATTCATATAGAGTCATATTTTGTTCTAAGTATTGAGTTGTAAGAAAAATAGAAGTGTGATGATCATCATTATTAGAGCATCGTCCCAGTGAGGAAAGAATGATGGTGACTATGATTCCCCCATAAGTCGGGATGAGACTCCGGACAGAAAATAAAATAAATAAAAAAAGAGGCCAAAGAAGCCCAAATAAAAAGAGGCCATAAAAAAAGAAGAAAAGGCCCAAATAAAAAAAATGATGAGAGAAAAAGAGAGAAGGGACAATGTTACTATCCTTTTACCACACTTGTGCTTCAAAGTAGCACCATGATCTTCATAGTAGAGATTCTCTCATGTTATCACTTTCATATACTAGTGGGAATTTTACATTATAGAACTTGGCTTGTATATTCCAATGATGGGCTTCCTCAAATTACCCTAGGTCTTCATGAGCAAGCAAGTTGGATGCACACCCACTTAGTTTCTTTTTGAGCTTTCATATACTTATAGCTCTAGTGCATCCATTGCATGGCAATCCCTACTCACTCACATTGATATCTATTGATGGGCATCTCCATAGCCCGTTGATACGCCTAGTTGATGTGAGACTATCTTCTCCTTTTTGTCTTCTCCACAACCACCATTCTATTCCACCTATAGTGCTATATCCATGGCTCACGCTCATGTATTGCATGAAGATTGAAAAAGTTTGAAAAAGTTAGAGTATGAAACAATTGCTTGGCTTGTCATCGGGGTTGTGCATGATTTAAATACTTTGTGTGGTGAAGATAGAGCATAGCCAGACTATATGATTTTGTAGGGATAACTTTCTTTGGCCATGTTATTTTGAGAAGACATAATTGCTTTGTTAGTATGCTTGAAGTATTATTATTTTTATGTCAATATGAACTTTTGTCTTGAATCTTTCGAATCTGAATATTCATATCACAATTAAGAAGATTTTCATTGAAATTATGCCAAGTAGCACTCCGCATCAAAAATTCTCTTTTTATCATTTACCTACTCGAGGATGAGCAGGAATTAAGCTTGGGGATGCCTGATATGTCTCCAACGTATCTATAATTTTTGATTACTCCATGCTATATTATCTACTGTTTTGGACTATATTGGGCTTTATTTTCCACCTTTATATTATTTTTGGGACTAACCTATTAACCGGAGGCCCAGCCCAGAATTGCTATTTTTTTGCCTATTTCAGTGTTTCGAAGAAACGGAATATCAAACGGAGTCCAAACAGAATAAAACCTTCGGGAACGTGATTTTCTCATCGAACGTGATCCAGGAGACTTGGACCCTGCTCCAAGGAACAAAAGAGGCGGTCACGAGGGTGGGGGCACGCCTCCCTAGGGCGCCCCCTACCTCGTGGGCCCCTCGATGCTCCTCCGGCGTACTCCTTCCTCCTATATATACCTACGTACCCCTAAACGATCAGAACAGGAGCCAAAAACCTAATTCCACCGCCGCAACTTTCTGTATCCACGAGATCTCATCTTGGGGCCTGTTCCGGAGCTCCACCGGAAGAGGGCTGTCATCAAGGAGGGCTTCTACATCATCCTAGCCCCTCCGATGAAGTGTGAGTAGTTTACCTCAGACCTTCGGGTCCATAGTTAGTAGCTAGATGGCTTCTTCTCTCTCTTTGAATCTCAATACAAAGTTCTCCCCTCTCTTGTGGAGATCTATTTGATGTAATCTTCTTTTTGCGGTGTGTTTGTTGAGACCAATGATTTGTGGGTTTATGATCAAGTCTATCTATGAATAATATTTGAATCTTCTATGAATTCTTTTATGTATGATTGGTTATCTTTGCAAGTATCTTCGAATTATCCATTTGGTTTGGCCAACTAGATTGGTAGTTCTTGCCATGGGAGAAGTGCTTAGCTTTGGGTTCGATCTTGCGGTGTCCTTACCTAGTGACAGAAGGGGCAGCAAGGCACGTATTGTATCATTGCCATCGAGGACAACAAGATGGGGTTTATTTTATATTGCATGAATTTATCTCTCTACATCATGTCATCTTGCTTAAGGCGTTACTCTGTTTTTAACTTAATACTCTAGATGCATGCTGGATAGCGGTCGATGAGTGGAGTAATAGTAGTAGATGCAGAATCGTTTCGGTCTACTTGTGACGGACGTGATGCCTATATACATGATCATGCCTAGATATTCTCATAACTATGCTCAATTCTGTCAATTGCTCAACAGTAATTTGTTGACCTACCGTAGAATACTTATGCTCTTGAGAGAAGCCACTAGTGAAACCTATGGCCCCCGGGTCTATTCTCATCATATAAATCTCCATCACTTTAATCTTGTTTTGCTTTTTTTACTTTGCTTTTACTTTTTTACTTTGTATCTTTATACCAAAAATACCAAAAATATTATATCTATTAGATGTCACTCTCGTAAGTGACCGTGAAGGGATTGACAACCCCTAATCGCGTTGGTTGCGAGTAGCTATCGCTTTGTGCAGGTACGAGGGACTTGAGCATGGCCTCCTACTGGATTGATACCTTGGTTCTCAAAAACTGAGGTAAATACTTACGCTACTCCCTTCCTCTTCGGGGAAAACCAACATAAGCTCAAGACGTAGCAATGGCCTCTGCAGGTGAGTGGAGCTCGGAGTCTAACAACAATGGCAGAGGGGTTGAACGAGTTTGCATAGAAAGGGAAGTAGGAGAGGAGTCTGTCTGTGGTCTTGGTTGAAAATTTAGGAAATGCCCCGAGACCAGCTCCCTAAAAGAGGCAACCAATCTTGGCTCCTGGGTCGGCCCAATGTGCCTGAACCAGTCAGCAAGTACCCCCTCGGCCCAGGCCTCGGCTGGTGGGATGCTGAAGGTTGCTACTGGGATAAATGGCCACAACCCAGTAAGCCTGGGCTTCGGACAGAAGCGTGCCAGGTGACCCACGTCACCACATGCAAAGCATGCACGTTCGAAATAGCGTGCGTTATTGTTTGATTCCGAAATGCGGGCCCAATCCTCAATGATGGGCTCATTAACCTGATTCTCAATAATGGGCTCATTAACTGCTGTAGTAAAATTCTGTAATGAAGGCTGACTCAATTCATGCACCGAATCATCTGCCCCGGATAACCGTTGAAATACCGACCTACGGTCCCTCATCGGAGCTGCACTCCGGCGATCGCCGGAGCAAGGAACAATGGCTTTGCCCTTATGACCGACAACGGTCCACTCAACATCTAACTCTTTGTAATACAGAAATTCCTCACGATGCCAATTAGGACCCCCATTACCCCAAATACTAAAGACCATCTCAAAATATTTTTCAACCACTCTCCCTGCATTGTAGATGTGAAAACCCACCGATTTGGAGGCAACAGAGAACTTGAAAGAACGGTCTTTGAGAGAGGAGACCCAAAAACCTTGAGGATAACCTCCAAAAGTAGCCTGAAGAGCAATATTAACCGTATGCGTATCCAACTTGAATGTAGCCCGGCATAATGACACAACCAAGATGAATTCCTTTTGCTAAAATCCAGGAGAGAAGACCACGGGGTGCCCAAACGTGCTCCTCATGGCTGCTTGAAACTTCTTGCCCCTCTCGAAGTGGAGAGCAAAAGGGGCCATAGATCCACAGAGCAGTGATGCACATGGATGAGACAAGATGACAAGGTGGACGCCGGGGCCGGAGTGGCCGCCGGTGTAGAAGGAGGTGGTCGCCGGGGCCGGAGTGGCCACCGGCGAGGCAAACCCCTAGGAGAGCCTAGGAGGACAGTACATCCAAGAGAGCTTTTCCAGTCCGGACTCTTTGTGGTCCACGAGGCCAATCTCGCCGGGGGGCCGGATCTGAATGTGGGATTCCATATATTGTTCTTCGCTTATTTACTTTTCCGTTGCTATTGTTACAATCACTATAAAACACCAAAAATATTACTTTTGCTACCGTTACCTTTTGCCACCGTTACCACTACTATCATATTACTTTGCTACTAAATACCTTGTTGCACATATTAAGTTATCCAGGTGTGGTTGAATTGACAACTCGGCTGCTAATACTTGAGAATATTCTTTGTCTCCCCTTGTGTTGAATCAATAAATTTGGGTTGAATACTCTACCCTCAAAAACTGTTGTGATCCCCTATACTTGTGGGTTATCAAGACTATTTTTTGGCGCCATTGCCGGGGAGCATAGCTCTATTCTTTGAGTCACTTGGGATTTATATCTGCTGGTCACTATGAAGAACCTGAAAGACGCGAAAAAAAAAATTTATCCCTCGACTATGAGGGGAGGTAAGGAACTACCATCTAGCTCTGCACTTGATTCACCTTCTGTTTTGAGTAAGCTTGCGACACCTAAACCTGCTTCTGCTATTAATTCTGATATGTCACATATTATTGATGATGCCACTTCTACTATGCATGATACTTATGATGAAACTACGTCTATGCTAGATACTACTGTGCCACTTGGTGAATTTCTTGATGAACAACTTGCTAGGGCTAGAGAGAATGAAATTATTGAAACTGATAATATTGATGAAAGTGATGATGAAGGCTCTCCTAATAAATATGAATTGCCTATTGTGCCTGAGGGCTATGTTATGGATGAAGAAACTAAAAGAGACTTTCTTGCATGCAATGATAGAAGTGATCTTAAGAAATTATTAGCTAAGCTTAAACAAAAAACTCTGAATGCTAGAATGAAATATGATCCTGCTTATGCCAATTCACCTATATTTGTTACTGATAAGGATTATGAATTCTCTATTGATCCTGATATAATTACTTTGGTTGAATCTGATCCTTTTTATGGCTATGAATCTGAAACTGCTGTGGCACATCTTACTAAATTAAATGATATAGCCACCCTCTTCACTAATGATGAGAGAACTCACTACTTTTATATCCTTAAAATATTTAAGTTCTCATTAAAGGGTGATGCTAAGATATGGTTTAATTCTCTTGATCCTTCTTGTGTGCGTAGTCCCCAGGATATGATTTATTACTTCTCTGCTAAATATTTCCCTGCTCATAAGAAACAAGCTGCCTTAAGGGATATATATAATTTTGTGCAAATTGAAGAAGAGAGTCTCCCACAAGCTTGGGGTAGGCTTCTCCAATTACTTAATGCTTTGCCTGATCATCCTCTTAAGAAAAATGAAATACTTGATATCTTTTATAATGGACTAATCGATGCTTCCAGAGACCACCTGGATAGTTGTGCTGGTTCTGTTTTTAGGGAAAGAACACCGGATGAAGCTGATATTCTATTGAATAATATGTTCACAAATGAAAATAATTGGACACTTCCTGAGCCAGCTCTTGAGCCTATTCCTAAACCAACTCCGAAGAAAAGGGGTGTTCTATTTCTCAGTCCTGAAGATATGCAAGAGGCAAAGAAATCCATGAAAGAAAAGGGTATTAAAGCTGAAGATGTTAAGAATTTACCTCCTATTGAAGAAATACATGGTCTTAATTTACCGCCTGTTGAAGAAATATATGGTTTAATCCATCACCTATTGAAGAAACACATGGTCTTGATAAGCCGACACAGGTAGTAAAGGTAAATTCTCTCTATAGATATGATAAACCTGAAATCCCTCCTACTAAGTTTGATAGCCAATGTTTGGATGAGTTTGATAACTTTATGGTTAGGCAAGAAGACTTCAATGCTTACTTTGGTAGACAATTGAAACAAAATGCTTATATGATTGAACACTTGGGTGATTATATGTCTAGAGTTAAAGGTGAACTTAAATTCATTAGTAACATGCTTCTATGGTTACCACTCAAGTAGAACAAGTACTTAAAGCTCAGAATGATTTGCTCAATGAATTAAATAGTAAGCATAATGACTATGCATGCTGTTTGAGTGGCTACTAGAACTGGTAAGATGACTCAGGAACCTTTGTATCCTGAAGGCCACCCTAAGAGAATTGAGCAAGATTCTTAGATAAATAATATAGATGCACCTAGTCCTTCTAAAAGGAAGAAAAATAAAAATTATAGGACTTTGCATGCTTCTAGTGAACCTATTGCTGAACCACCTGAGAATCCCAATGATATTTCTATTTCTGATGCTGAAACACAATCTGGTAATGAACATGAAACTAGTGATAATGTTAATGATAATGTTCATGTTGATGCTCAACCTAGGAATGATAATGATGTAGAAGTTGAACCTGTTGTTGGTCTTGATAACCCACAATCAAAGAATCAATGTTATGATAAAAGAGACTTTGTTGCTAGGAAACACAGTAAGGAAAGAGAGCCTTGGGTTCAGAAACCCATGCCTTTTCCTCCTAAGCCATCCAAGAAAAAGGATGATGAGGATTTTGAGCGCTTCGCTGAAATGATTAGACCTATCTTTTTGCGTATGTGTTTGACTGATATGCTTAAAATGAATCCTTATGCTAAGTACATGAAAGATATTGTTACTAATAAAAGAAAGATACCGGAATCTGAAATTTCCACCATGCTTGCTAATTATACTCTTAAAGGTGGAATACCTAAGAAACTAGGAGATCCCGGAGTACCAACTATACCATGCTCCATCAAAAGAAACTATGTTAAAACTGCTTTATGTGATCTTGGAGCGGTGCTAGTGTTATGCCTCTCTCTTTATATCATAGACTTGATTTGAATAAGTTGACACCTACTAAAATATCTTTGCAAATGGCTGATAAATCAACTGCTATAGCTGTCGGTATTTGTGAGGATGTGCCTGTTGTGGTTGCAAACGTTACTATTTTAACGGACTTTGTTATTCTTGATATTCCCGAGGACGATAGTATGTCTATTATTCCTGGAAGACCTTTTCTGAATACTGCAGGGGCTGTTATTGATTGCACCAAAGGTAATGTCACTTTTCATGTTAATGGTAATGAGCATATGGTACACTTTCCGAGGAAACAACCTCAAGTTCACAGTATCAATTCTATTGGAAAATTTTCAACAATTACTATTGGAGGTTTTGAATTTTCTCTTCCTACTGTCAAGAAGAAATATGATATTCTTATTGTTGGGGATGTGCACATCCCCATTGAGGTAACCTAGTGTTATTCGAAAATTCTACGGTTTCATGTTACTCGAAATGAGTTTGTTAACAAGACTTGATCAACCTTGTTAGTGGATTCCTTTTGATGAGCATGAGATGGATGAAGTTAGAAAACACAACTCTCTGTACCCTCTTTTTTACTTTCTATTATTTAGTTTAAATAAAGCAAAAATAGTAATTTGTGTCTATTTTCTGAATTATCCATGCAATAAAAAATACTCCGAAAATAAAAGTTCTCCAAATGCCCCGAAAATTAAATATGATTTTTTCTGGAATATTTGAGAATATTTGGCACTGAGGACACAACAGGGGGAGCTGGCACCTGGCCACAAGGATCTAGGGCGCGCCCACCCCCTGGGCGCCCCCCCTGCCTCGTGGGCCCATGGTGGCTCCCCTCCACTTATTCCTATACCCACGCACTTCTTCTTCCTCCCAAAAAATCACCATCCAGCTCAAGAATGAGTTCTAGCTCATTTTGCTGCGATTTTCGATCTCCTTGCTCAAAGCACCTTTCACAAAACTGTTTTGGGGGATTGTTCCTTGGCATGTGACTCCTCCATTGGTCTAATTAGTTTTTGTTCTAGTACTTTATTCATTGCAAATTTGAGCTGCCTAGGTGGCCATGTTCTTGAGCTTGCATGTCAAATTTATATGGTTCCAAGTAGTTCTAATGCATGATATAGGTTCTAGGCACTTGTAGGAGTAGTTGCTATCAATTTTGTTGAGCTTGGTTCACTTTTATTAGAAGTTACTAAAAATTTCAGAATTTTTCAGAAAATAATGAAGAGATTTTTGAGGGGCTCATCCAACCGAAGCTCGAAGGAAAAGCAGAATGAAGAAGCAGAGAGGCCCAAATATAATCGGCCTCGCACCGCGGAGGTTCGGCCGTGTGAATGGCCTTCCGATGATTTCCTGAGAGCATCCGGGATTTATGATGATTTTATGAACTGGCTAAGATTGCAGGCCTCACCGACTTCCTCCGCGACCAATGCGAACAGTATCTCTTACTCACCAATACTTTGTGCAAAACTTCTACTATTATCCTAGGGAATCACCTCCTTCAGCAGAGTTTCATTTATATGATGTGGTTAAGAAGATGTCACTTTATGAATTTTGCAGGGATTGCAAAATACCTTTCGAGGGTAGCTTAGAGGAACCACATCGTAGAGATGTGGACGGGTTTATTGACACTATTACTGTAGGGGAAACTAGGAAAGTTTCCGATGCAAGAATCACTAGCATACATTTTCCTGTTTTACGCTACTTTACAATATTTGCTAGTCGATGCTTAATTGGTCGCGAAAACTGTGGAAACCTTAGTGTTCCTGATATTATCATTTTGTTCCACTGTTTATTCCGTGACGACTCTGTTAGTATGGGCGGTATTATTGCCAAACGGTTAAGTCTAAACCGTACAAAGGGTCCCATCTTTGGAGGTGTCTATGCTTCACGCCTTGCTGCATACTATAACATACCTATTAGGCACTATGAAAAGGAAGAAAAATTACTGCCTACTGTTTATTTAGATTATAAGAGTATGGTAGCACATGATTTTATTGTTAAGAATAGGGAAAATGAGCTTAAATACAAATTGTTCTTTGATAAACATCATCCTGAGACTATTACCCTGCCTGATCCTTATTTGTTTGATTTATCTGCATGCAAGTACCTTGTTCCGTTGGAGGCCATTCACGCCTACCGGAACCCTACATCAGCTGCAGAGCCAGAGACGGAACCACAATTTGATCCTCCACGACAGTATGATTACCAGTGGGATCCGTAGGTGATTGCCAGCCAGTGGCAATCTGAGTATCCATCCCAGTACGACCCCAACTACAACTTTGGATATCCGCCAGGCCATCCGTGGCAATAAACCAACTTAGGCCAAAATCCTAAGCTTGGGGGAGTACGTATTTCTCACCGACATTACATTCATGTTCACACACTCATTGCTAGATGTCGGTGCTCATACTTTTTCATTGTAATATCCATGCTAGTTTATTTCTCTTTTATGCTTTCTTTTTGTGTGTTTGATAAACCTTAAGAAAAACTAAAAAAAATTAAAATTAGTTGTAGCTTTTAGCTAGTTTTAATTTCCATGCTTGTAGTAGTAATTAAAAAGAAAACCCAAAAAGATTTCCTGTTCTTCTTTTGCTTGTTGGGAGCTTTCCCGTGTAAATAGTTTTATTTCTTTTCTTTTCTTTGGGGGTCGATAGGAGAAGACCATAATTAAATTGTTAAAGTGGCTCTTATATGCATTATTGTTGATCTAACAAAAGAGTCCATATTGCCTTGTCTTCTCCTGTTTTTTTGAATGCTTGTAGATTCCAGCTTAGTCCAATGCACGTGCACTGTTATTATTATTCACATCATTCGGTCGTGCAAGTGAAAGGCAATTATGACGATATATGATGGACTGATTGAGATGGGAGAAGCTAGTATGAACTCGACCTCTCTTGTTTTTGTAAATATGGCTAGTTCATCATTCCTGATTCAGCCTATTATGAATAAATATGTTTGCAATGACAATTAGAGATTATAGTTGCTTGTGCCATGCTTAATTAGCTAGGAGCTTATAATGGTTTACCTTGCGTGCCAACATGCTATTAAAATGGTTGTGATGTGGTATGATAGGGTGGTATCCTCTTTTGAACAATTCGAGTGGCTTGACTTGGCACATGTTCACGCATGTAGTTGAAACAAAATCAACATAGCCTCTACGATATTTATGTTCATGGTGCATTATATCCTACTCATGCTTGCATTCGGTGTTGATTAATTTTAATGCATGTTCATGACTGTTGTCGCTCTCTAGCTGGTCGCTTCCCAGTCTTTTTCTAGCCTTCACCTGTACTAAGCGGGAATACTGCTTGTGCATCCAATCCCATAAACCCCAAAGTTATTCCATATGAGTCCACCATACCTACCTATATATGGTATCTACCTGCCGTTCCAAGTAAATTTGTATGTGCCAAACTCTAAACCTTCAAATAAACATTATGTTTTGTATGCTCGAATAGCTCATGTATCAACTAGGGCTGTCCGTATCTTCCATGTTAGGCGGGTTATTCTCAAGAGGAGTGGACTCCGCTCCTCACTCACGAGAAAATGGCTGGTCACCGGGATGCCCAGTCCCATGCTTTATGCAAATCAAATCAAAATAATTGCAAACAAAACTCACCCTGGGACTGTTGTTAGTTGGAGGCACTCGTTGTTTCGAGCAAGCCATGGATTGATGCTTGTTGGTGGAGGGGGAGTATAAACTTTACCATTCTGTTTGGGAACCGCCTATAATGTGTGTAGCATGGAAGATATCGCCATCTCTTGGTTGTTATGTTGACAATGAAAGTATGCCGCTCAAAATATTATTCATATCTATTTCAAAACCGAGCTCTGGCACCTCTACAAATCCCTGCTTCCCTCTGCAAAGGGCCTATCTATTTACTTTTATGTTGAGTCATCATCCTTTTATTAAAAAGCACCAGTGGGAGAGCACCGCTGTCATTTGCATTCATTACTGCTAGTTTACATTGAGTATGACTTGACTGGATCTCTTTTACCATGAATTACAATGTCTAGTCAGTCCTTGATCTTTAAAGGTGCTTTGCATTTATGTTTTGCGGTCTCAGAAAGGGCTAGCGAGATACCATCTTGTTATATCATATCATGATTGTTTTGAGAAAGTGTTGTCATCCAAGATTTATTATTATTGCTTGCTAGGTGATTATGCCATTGATATGAGTAAACATGAGACCTAAATGTTATTGTGAATGTGGTTAGTTCATAATCCTTGCTGAAAACTTGAATGCTAGCTTTACATATTTACAACAACAAGAGCAAACATAGTTTGTAAAAGTTTTTCTTTATCACTTTCAGTTTGTCAACTGAATTGCTTGAGGACAAGCAAAGGTTTAAGCTTGGGGGAGTTGATACATCTCCGTCGTATCTACTTTTCCAAACACTTTTGCCCTTGTTTTGGACTCTAACTTGCATTATTTGAATGGAACTAACCCAGACTGATGCTGTTTTCAGCAGAATTGCCATGGTGTTATTTATGTGCAGAAACAAAAGTTCTCGGAATGACCTGAAACTCCATGGAGATTATTTTTTGGAAATAATAAAAAATACTGGCAAAGAATCAAGGCCAGGGGGCCCACACCCTAGCCACAAGGGTGGGGGGCGTGCCTGCCCCCTGGGTGCGCCCCCTGCTTCGTGGCCCCCCTGGAGCTCCACCGACCTCAACTCCAACTCCATATATTCGTGTTCGGGGAGAAAAAAATCAGGGAGAAAGATTCATCGCGTTTTACAACATGGAGCCGCCGCCAAGCCCTAAACTCTCTCGGGAGGGCTGATCTGGAGTCTGTTCGGGGCTCCGGAGAGGGGAATCCGTCATCGTCGTCATCATCAACCATCCTCCATCACCAATTTCATGATGCTCATCGCCGTGCGTGAGTAATTCCATCGTAGGCTTGCTGGACGGTGGTGGGTTGGATGAGATTTATCATGTAATTGAGTTAGTTTTGTTAGGGTTTGATCCCTAGTATCCACTATGATCTGAGATTGATGTTGCTATGAATTTGCTATGCTTAATGCTTGTCACTAGGGCCCGAGTGCCATGATTTCAGATCTGAACCTATTATGTTTTCATTAATATATGTGAGTTCTTGATCCTATCTTGCAAGTCTATAGTCACCTACTATGTGTTATGATCCGGCAACCCCGGAGTGACAATAATCGGGACCACTCCTGGTGATGACCGTAGTTTGAGGAGTTCATGTATTCACTATGTGTTAATGCTTTGGTTCGGTACTCTATTAAAAGGAGGCCTTAATATCCCTTAGTTTCCGCTAGGACCCCGCTGCCACGGGAGGGTAGGACAAAAGATGTCATGCAAGTTCTTTTCCATAAGCACGTATGACTATATTCGGAATACATGCCCACATTACATTGATGAACTGGAGCTAGTTCTGTGTCACCCTAGGTTATGACTGTTACATGATGAACCACATCCAACATAATTCTCCATCACTGATCCATTGCCTACGAGCTTTCCATATATTGTTCTTCGCTTATTTACTTTTCTGTTGCTATTGTTACAACTACTATAAAACACCAAAAATATTACTTTTGCTACCGTTACCTTTTGCCACCGTTACCACTACTATCATATTACTTTTCTACTAAATACCTTGCTACAAATATTAAGTTATTCAGGTGTGGTTGAATTGACAACTCAGCTGCTAATACTTGAGAATATTCTTTGGCTCCCCTTGTGTCGAATCAATAAATTTGGGTTGAATACTCTACCCTCGGAAACTGTTGCGATCCCCTATACTTGTGAGTTATCACGGGAGAGTGAACCATGTAAAATAGATGAGGATGTTGATGTTGATGAAGACGATCACCGCGGCGATGATTCCCCTCCGAATGGCACTCCGACGCCACCGAGAGAGAGGAGGAGATGTTCTCCCCCTTGTGCTTCCTCCTCCATGGCTCCCCCTGGATGGGGAGAGGTTCTCCCTCTAGTCCTTGGCCTTCATGGTGATGATGCCCCCTCCGGGATCCTCCTCCATAGCCTCCGGTGATGATGGCCCCCTCCGGCAGGGTGCGAGAGAGGGCCTAGATTGATTTCTCATGGCTACAGAGGCTTGCGGTGGCGGAACTTCCGATCTAGGTTAGTTTCTGGAGGTTTGGGTATTTATAGGAGAGGTTGGCATCGAGATCAAGTCAGGGGCCCCACGGGTAGCCCATGAGGCACAGGGGCGCGCCACCCACCCTCGTGGGGCCCACGGGACTCCCCTCCGGTAGATTTTTGTTCCAGTATTTTTTATATTTTCTAGAAAAATTCTCCTTTGATTTTCATCACATTCCGAGAACTTTTATTTCTGCACAAAAACAACACCACAGTAATTCTACTGAAAACAGCGTCAGTCCAGGTTAGTTATAATCAAATCATACCAAAATCATATAAAACTATTGTAAACATGGCATGAATACTTCATAAATTATAGATACTTTGGAGACGTATCAAGTCATATTTTTGTTCTAGAATCGAGTTGTAACATTGAGTTATGAGTAAATAAAGTGTGATGATAATCATTATTAGATCATTGTCCCATGTGAGGAAAAAAAGAGGCCAAAGAAGAGGCCAAAGAAGACCAAATAAAAAAATGAGAGAAAAAGAGAGAAGGGACAATGTTACTATCCTTTTTCCACACTTGTGCTTCAAAATAGCACCATGGTCTTCATGATAGAGAGTTTCTTATTTTGTCACTTTCATATACTAGTGGGAATTTTTCATTATAGAACTTGGCTTGTATATTCCAATGATGGGCTTCCTCAAAATGCCCTAGGTCTTCGTGAGCAAGCAAGTTGGATGCACACCCACTTAGTTTCTTCAGGTGAGCTGTCATACACTTATAGCTCTAGTGCATCCGTTGCATGGCAATCTCTACTCCTTGCATTGACATCAATTGATGGGCATATCCATAGTCCGTTGATTAGCCGTGTCAATGTGAGACTTTCTCCTTTTTTGTCTTCTCACATAACCCCCATAATCATATACTGTTCCACCTATAGTGCTATATCCATGGCTTGCACTCATGTATTGCGTAAGGGTTGAAAAGGCTAAAGCGCATTAAAAAAGAATGAACCAATTGCTCGGCTTGCCATCAGGGTTATGCATGAGGGGAGCATTCTGTGTGACGAAAATGAAGCATGGCCAAACTATATGATTTTGTAGGGATACGATTTCTTTGGCTATGTTATTTTGATAAGACATAATTGCTTGGTTAGTATGCTCGAAGTATTACTATTTTTATGTCAATATTAAACTTTTATCTTGAATCTTTTGGATCTGAACATTCATGCCACAATAAAGAGAATTACATTGAAAATATGTTAGTGTAGCGACCCGACCCGAATGGATCAAGTCTCTGTGCTTAAGTGTCATCCCTGGATCGATATGCTGACACACACAGTACTCGAGGATTTATAACAGAGGTAAATCACATGTATACGTAACGTAAATACTATTACCTCAATCCAAATAGCGGAAGTAACAAGGTTGTGGATTCCCATCAACACCAACGACAAAGTTGAGTATAGAAATCGTAACCCTAACGTATCACTTACTCATCGTAAGAAATCCTGCAACATGAGATGTTGCAGCCACAAAGGGTCAGTACATTGAATGTACTGGCAAATTCACACCAGAGGATAATGATGAATAAAGGCTATCACTACATGCATAGTTGGCTGGTGGAAAAGCTCTACGGTTATAGTTTTGCGTAAAGCCAATTTTTCCCTACTGCAAAGAAATAAATTTTATTTAACTATCATGGTGATTGTTGAACATTGAGAATGGTTGACATCATTCTCAATCCCAATTAAATAACATCATTAAACCCAACAAACTTAATATAGAGTAACGTGATGAGATTCACATGATAATCCAAGTACTAGATACTCAAGATGTCCATAACCGGGGACACGGCTAATCATGATTAGTTTATACACTCTGCAGAGGTTTGCGCACTTTTCCCCACAAGACTCGATCTCCTCCGTTGGATTTCTCGCACTACATGGTGTTTGAGAAACAGATGACTGAGACATAGTCTTTCAGAAGCGTTTGCACCTTACGATGGGTAGACCGTACCACCTACAACCCCTACATCTGCTAGTCTACCACTGTAAGAGTTCACACGACTTAGTCAACTATGGTAGAGCCCATAATAGCTTGTGGCTGCACATGGAAGTTTCTAGCATGAATAATCTCATGATCCCTTTGAGCCTGGGTGGCGGTCCAAAAAAAATAGGCAATCCTGGTCTACCCAGGTGCCTAGATAGGCAATCCTGGAATAACCCAGGTGCCTCAATCCACCCAGATGTGTGTTTAAGTTGCCACCTTAAGTAAACCATTAATTAACAATCTCACATCTGTCATGAATACTCTCAAAACCCAATCCACGTCTACGAGCATAGCATGGCACTATAAGCATAACGTAATAGTAACTCCCAAGGTTTGATAATAACAGGTAATAGGTTCTACCTCATCATCTACTTCCCAACCCACATGTTAATGACATCCTAACCATGCAGTGTTTGAGGATTGGAACTAATGCATAAAAACTAGGTGACAAAAGGGATATGATCAAAGTGTGAACTTGCCTGCAATGTTGATGAAGATGATTCGCACTCAAAACTCTTGATAGATCTACTCGTCACACTCCGGTCAATCTATCGTAAGCAAACAATAGTAACCACACATAAGCAATCGCTCAAAAGATTAGAAAGATCGAAGAAGACGATTCGGAAAACATCAAAACCAAGAAAATAGCTCTTGCAACATAAAACAATTTCTAACAATACCAAAATTATGTGAATTTGACCTTATCGGAATGTTTAGGTCAAGAGCTTCGATTTGCAAAAAGAATCAACTGAAATAGAGCTACGAAACTCAAGTTATGATCAAACAAGTTTGAATTCAAATCTGATCTAATTCAAATTTTAAACTTTTCAAAAACATGTTTGAGTTGGATTAATGTATAGAGGAGATCGTAACGAAGACGTGAGCGTTGGTTTCATTGAATTTGGACAAATGGTGTAAAAGTTATGACCGTTTGAAGAACATGGACTATTCGGTAAAAACTTTAATTACGAAGAGGTCCCTATCCTAAATAAAATAGGAAAAAGAAAAACTTAACCGATGATCGTCCGCTATAGAAACATAGTGACGAATTCGTCCACTACAAAGGCCTAAACAGAAAACATTCGCTATTTAGAGGATACCGATCGGTTTTTTTAGAGGAAAAACCTAATCTAAAAAAACGGAAAAACCGGGTGGTGGTTTTACTGGTTCGTGACGGTTTTGAAGAAAACCGGCGGGTCGGGCGGACTGGGGCGGCGGATCGGTTTTTGGCAACGACGGCGGTTTCCGGCGATCTCCGGCGAGGCGGCGCGGGGCTCCGGCGACGGCTCTGGTCGTCAGAGGAGACGACGAGGCGCACAGGGAGAGGCGGCGCGGGGCGACGGGTGTGCTGGGGCGCGGGCGGGGTGGAGAGCGAGGCGCGGGCGAGGGGCGGCTGCGGCGGTGATGCAGCGCGGCGGCGGCGGCAGCGAGATGCGGCGGGAGGGGCGGCGCGGCGTGGCAGAGAGGGAAACGGGGCCCGGGGCTCCGGATTTATAGGGAGGGGAGGAGGTGGCGTGGAGGAGGGGCAAGGGAGGCGGCGGCGGTGTCCTTGGCGACCACGGCGGCGGCGCTGTCGTGCGGGCGGCGGAGTCCGGCGGGAGCTCGGGGACGGGCGCGGGGCGGCGCGTTGGGCTGCGCCGTGGCCTGGCAGGAGCTGGGCCGGCCTAGTTCGGCGGAGGGAAGCCCTTTTTTTTAATAAACCTTTTTTTTCAGAGAACTAAAATAATAAAAACAAAATAACTAAAAATATTATATAGGCATATAATATATCAAAATTTGCAGAAAAATATTTTCTACAACATGGACATTTTTAATATGCCAAATAAAATCCACACAAATCAGATAATTCAAAGAGTGCTACTGGTCTAATAAAAACTCAATAAAATCATTTTAAAAATACCAAAATGATTTCAAATTAATTTTTCTCCAATTTTTTTATTGTAGGGAATCATGTTACCCTATTTTCCATATATTTTATTTTTGGAGAAAAATAATTTGAATAAAACTCAAATAACTCCAAATTATAAAATAAATATTTCAAATGGATTTTAAATTTGAGTTTCTTTAAAACTCCCAACTCATATTTCATAATTTCAAGAAGTCATTTTATCTTCTCTCGTGAAAATCATTGAGTTGCATAAAGTTTCTGAATTGGAAAAATATTTCCCAATGGAATTCAAATATTTTTCAAACACCCTTTTCATTTAAATAAATGGAAGAAGTCATGTCATCTTCTCTCTAGGGTTTTGTGATGAATAGAATTTGAATTCACGGGGATCAAAATAAAAAGGTGAAAGTTTGGGAAAGTCCTTTTATTCCCTCTCATTTAACTTTCAAAAGTTTCGAATTTCACTCAATCAATCACACAACAATCAAACAATCAATCAAACCTATCTATTTATTATAACATTCCACAATTTAGAATTTTGGGATGTTACAAACCTACCACCCTTAAAAGGAATCTCGTCCGCGAGATTCGGAGGGGCTAGAAAGAAATAGGTTAGGTTCGGGGTCTCTTCAAAATTTCATCAATCGTGTCCGGGGTCTGGGGTGCTACCACCCTTAGAAGCATGGGTACGGTTCCATCAAAACTCATATACTCCATCCATATTGTTAACAGTGTCGGTCTTCTCAGATCTTCAGGATAATTTCCTTATCTGGGCTCTTTCGGTAGTGGCATAACCTTTCCCACAATTTTTTTATCCTTTCATCTTGGTAAGGTTCTTCCGAGATTGGGTCTTCTTATCTGACGGGTCTGGCGCCAGAACTAAACAACTATCGATATCTCATGGTGGTCAACAATTTGTGGTTTCTCCTACAGGAAATGGGCCTGTGTTGATCCTCACCGTATAACCTACGGTTGGCAAAGCTGCCTTGTACAAGGGAAAAAAATACCTATACCATTCTAAGGCTTAAACAAGGTTTAATATCGCCATCTCTCTACTATAGGTAAGGCACTCAGATTTACCATCCCATATAGCAAGGCGAATAATAAGAGTAAGTCGGTATGGTGATCAATCCATCCCGCACCCAAATCATTTCCTTGTATACGGTTTAGTGAATCTCGCATTCTAACACTCGGTCATCCTCACAAGCATTGCAGAATTTCTCTTGTCGATGAACCAAGTTCGGATAAATCCATAGATTCTACAAGCCAAACAACCATCTATCGTTCCTTCACAACTCTCAGGTTTTGCGTTACTCCTATAAGATCGTCTATCGATAAGGGCATATCCTCTTCCAGGGTTTTTCCTTCAGCAAGAGTGTGCTTGCTCCTTGGCAGGTCCTGGGTCTGTGGTTTATGGCCCATCTCATCACTTATAGTCCTTGAACTTATCATCGGGCAACGGATCATTATTCCAACTTCCAACTTCCTAGTAGTCTTAAATCCATCCAATTGTACTATCTTCCTTCCTTCTATTGGCAGCAAACTAGGACATGATTACTCAGACTCATCATGGAGTTTCCATTGATCCATATTTCCAACATCATACCTCCTTTATATCCAATAGTAATTTATCTCTTCATCCTCGTGGGATATCCCACATACCGAGATAAAAACTTATACTTATGAAGTCCATATTCCACTTCGTGGAACATCATTATCCTTTCCAGGGTCAAGCGTCCTTACAGGGAATATTGGCCATCTCTGCATGGCACTTCTTCAACTGGGAACGTGAAACACATCATGAACTCCTGACAGTCCTTCGGGTGACTCCAACTTGTTGGCCACTTCTCCATACGCTCCAAAACTCGGTATGGTCCTACAAATCTCGGGGCTAACTTTCCCTTAACTCCAAATCGTTTAACTCCTCGCAGAGGGGCACACGAAGACATGCTCTGTCTCCAATTTCATAGACTACCTCCTTGCGTTTTTAGTCTGCATAACTCTTCTGCCTGGACTGAGCTACCTTCAGTCTATCTCGAATCAACTTAACATTCTCTTCTGACTCCTTGATCACATTTGGTCCAAACAACTGACGGTCTCCAACTTCATCCCACATACTCTTGGGGTATCACACATATCGAGACAAAACTCGTATTCATTTTGTCCGAAATCCACTCAGTGGAGTATCCTTATCTTTTCCAGGGGTCAAGGGTTCTTACAGGGTACTACCACCCTTAAAATGCACAAATCTTCCATAGACCATATTTCTCATATCCTCAGAAATGGCCAAAATCCTTCTTCATAGAGTAACAACTCATAAAATCCATATCAGTACCAACGATGCTAACTTTATTCATTCTCAATGATTACAATCTCTCGCTTTTCCATTACATGTCTCAACTCAACACCTCAATATAAAAGAAAATGTTCTCACTTCTACTACTCCATTTCTTTTGTTGCAAACTCAACTATCTAGCACAAGTTTCCTTCTCCTTGGGGCATTCTCTGGCAAAGTGCCCTGCTCCATTACAACTAAAACATATTGCTTCTGGCAAGTATCGAGGTTTCCTTTTTGGGCAACTGTGGAGGTAGTGCCCTGACTCCTTGCACCTGTAACAGGTGATATGACTCAGGTCCTTCCTGGAATCCAACTCGCTTCTCTTCCTGGACTTTTCCATTCCAATCAGGGCTTCTATTTCCTGTGGGTCATATTCTACTTCCTGTGTTGGGAATTCTACTAGATCCACATTCAAACAATTTTGGGAGATGTGTCCTTCTTCTCCACATGAATAGCATGACTTAGTGCAGGGTTTAATTGGTTCTTCTTTGGGCGTGTCCTCCGTCTCTTCCTTCATCACATGTTCTTCTAAAATTTCCATAAGGGCTCCTTCCTTTACTTCTTTCTTCTACTGGATGGTTCGTTGGACCATGGGGTAAATGTGACACTGAGCAGGATAGTGGGTAGTCCCTTCACACAAGAAACAAGTAATCTGCCTAATTGGGCATTCTTCAACTGGGTGACTTCCTTCGCAATTAGGGCATTCATCCTTGTGTTCTTTATGGGTGTGTCCTATTTCTCCACAAATCTTGCATGCACAAGGTTTCTTCATATCCTTTCCATAAGGCTTCAACTTCTGGGACACAAACCGAGACTTTGGCAAAGTCAACTTAAATTCTCTCCAAGTGGTTACTCCTTGCCATCTATTCATGGTTTGGTATATCCTCCACCAAGTAGCAGCACCTCTTTCAAAGCACTGAAGAGCATGCTGGGTCATATCATTTCCAACTATAGGGTTATTTTTCATGTGATCCTCCATGTTCTGAATCCATCGGTTTATCTCCAATTGACTCATCGGTCTAGAAAATACAAGATCATCTTGATTCATCCTCTATTGGGTCCATGGGTTTGGGGTGAGATAAGAGAGATAGAGAAGGATACACACAATACAAACAAAAGTTTTGAAAAGACAGATTTTATTTGTGGCTGTCGGGAAAACATCAAACAAATGACGGCTCACAAACGTCGCATCTAACATAAGTATATAACAGGGGTTTGGTCTTCTAAAGGTCAATAAATCTTCAACGTCTCCAAACTCTTCAAGCCATGTTCATGCCTCCAATGGCTTCTTCCGATCATGCTTGTCTTCTCAAGTTCTTTTGCCATATCATCTCTATTGACGTGAAATCTCTCGTGACATCCTTTAATATTCCGGAGTTGTATTTCAAACTTCTAGGTTTCAACATCCTTGGCATGAACCATGGTCTAGTTCCCGACGAATCTCCAGTTTCTCGAGGTTTTGCTCCTCCAACTTGGCTACTCTCATCTTCAGGGTCCTGAGTTCCTCATGAAATACTTCCTTGTCAAAATACTGCTTCTTGTAGATCCATCTTAACTTCTTGATGTAACACTCCAGATCCTGGTGATACACTAGCTAAGGTTAAAACTTCACCTCTTGCTGATAGATGCTCCATCAGCCTTCTACCATCCAATCCTTCCATGCATGTGCATGCTTAACTCAGCATGGTGACAATAGCATAAGCGGGCGATAACGTCATGGATAGCTGTGTTTCTGCTCTTGCCATTTCCATGAGCTATCTCTCCATAGTTGATATCTCCTGCCTTAGGGTTTTCTTTGACAAAACTTTAAGTTTTTAACTCTCCATGCTCCGGTCTTTCTCCGATACACCCTGATCCCGGGCATTGACAACTTCCATAATCTGTCAAGTTCCATAAGGGTAGCCTTCCTAGGTCATACAAATCTAGGGATTCTTCAGAGCCTTCAAATTTTCCTAGTCTTGGGAGTCTTCAACCGTTGTAGTTTCCATTATTCAGATGCACAGTAAAATCCTCTTCATTCCGAAGCGGTCTTAGTTGTCCAATATCTTGTACTTCTTGGAGTGGTCTCATCAGTTGAATCTTCATGTGGTCAAAAGGGGAAAGGGATATGGTCTCACTAAAAGGGGAATTTTTGAATAAGCTCAAAAGAGAAGAGAGGTAAAAGATCTTTTTGAAAGGGAAAGTTGTAGAGAAAAATCTTTGCTATGGGCTTGCCAGTTTCTAGGGTCACGTCCTACAGTCAACATGTGCTCTGATACCATCTTGTAGCGACCCGACCCGAATGGATCAAGTCTCTGTGCTTAAGTGTCATCCCTGTATCGGTATGCTGACACACACAGTACTCGAGGATTTATAACAGAGGTAAATCACATGTATAAGTAACGTAAATACTATTACCTCAATCCAAATAGCGGAAGTAACAAGGTTGTGGATTCCCATCAACACCAACGGCAAAGTTGAGTGTAGAAATCGTAACCCTAACGTATCACTTACTCGTCGTAAGAAATCCTGCAACATGAGACGTTGCAGCCACAAAGGGTCAGTACATTGAATGTACTGGCAAATTCACACCATAGAGAATGATGAATAAAGGCTATCACTACATGCATATTGGCTGGTGGAAAAGCTCTATGGTTATAGTTTTTGCGAAAGCCAATTTTTCCCTACTGCAAAGGAATAAATTTTATTTAACTATCATGGTGGTTGTTGAACATTGAGAATGGTTGACACATTCTCAATCCCAATTAAGTAACATCATTAAACCCAACAAACTTAATTTAGAGTAACGTGATGAGATTCACATGATAATCCAAGTGCTAGATACTCAAGATGTCCATAACCGGGGACACGGCTAATCATGATTAGTTTATACACTCTGCAGAGGTTTGCACACTTTTCCCCACAAGACTTGATCTCCTCCGTTGGATTTCTCGCACTACATGGTGTTTGAGAAACGGATGACTGAGACATAGTCTTTTAGAAGTGTTTGCACCTTACGATGGGTAGACTGTACCACCTACAACCCCTACATCTGCTAGTCTACCACTGTAAGAGTTCACACGACTTAGTCAACTATGCTAGAGCCCATAATAGCTTGTGGCTGCACATAGAAGTTTCTAGCATGAATAATCTCATGATCCCTTTGAGCCTGGGTGGCAGTCCAAAAGAAAACAGGCAATCCTGGTCTACCCAGGTGCCTAGACAGGCAATCCTGGAATAAGCTGGTGCCTCAATCCACCTAGTTGTGTGTTTAAGTAGCCACCTTAAGTAAACCATTAATTAACAATCTCACATCTGTCATGAATACTCTCAAAACCCAATCCACGTCTATGAGCATAGCATGGCACTATAAGCATAACGTAATAGTAACTCCCAAGGGTTTGATAATAAACAGGTAATAGGTTCTACCTCATCATCTACTTCCCAACCCACATGTTAATGACATCCTAACCATGCAGTGTTTGAGGATTGGAACTAATGCATAAAAACTAGGTGACAAAAGGGATATGATCAAAGTGTGAACTTGCCTGCAATGTTGATGAAGATGATTCGCACTCAAAACTCTTGATAGATCTACTCGTCACACTCCGGTCAATCTATCGTAAGCAAACAATAGTAACCACACATAAGCAATCACTCAAAAGATCAGAAAGATCGAAGAAGACGATTCGGAAAACATCAAAACATGGCAAATAGCTCTTGCAACATAAAACAATTTCTAACAGTACCAAAATTATGTGAATTTGACCTTATCGGAATGTTTAGGTCAAGAGCTTCGATTTGCAAAAAGAATCAACTGAAATAGAGCTACGAAACTCAAGTTATGATCAAACAAGTTTGAATTCAAATCTGATCTATTTCAAATTTTAAACTTTTCAAAAACATGTTTGAGTTGGATTAATGTATAGAGGAGATCGTAACGAAGACGTGAGCGTTGGTTTCGTTGAATTTGGACAAATGGTGTAAAAGTTGTGACCGTTTGAAGAACATGGACTATTCGGTAAAAACTTTAATTACGAAGAGGTCCCTATCCTAAATAAAATAGGAAAAAGAAAAACTTAACCGACGATCGTCCGCTATAGAAACATAGTGACGAATTCGTCCACTACAAAGGCCTAAACAGAAAACATTCGCTATTTAGAGGATACCGATCGGTTTTTTTAGAGGAAAAACCTAATCTAAAAAAACGGAAAAACCGGGTGGTGGTTTTACTGGTTCGTGACGGTTTTGAAGAAAACCGGCGGGTCGGGCGGACTGGGGCGGCGGATCGGTTTTTGGCAACGACGGCGGTTTCCGGCGATCTCCGGCGAGGCGGCGCGGGGCTCCGGCGACGGCTCTGGTCGTCGGAGGAGACGACGAGGCGCACGGGGAGAGGCGGCGTAGGGCGACGGGTGCGCTGGGGCGCGGGTGGGGTGGAGAGCGAGGCGCCGGCGAGGGGCGGCTGCGGCGGTGATGCAGCGCGGCGGCGGCGGCGAGATGCGGCGGGAGCGGCGGCGCGGCGCGGCAGAGAGGGAAATGGGGCCCGGGGCTCCGGACTTATAGGGAGGGGAGGAGGTGGCGTGGAGGAGGGGCAAGGGAGGCGGCGGCGGTGTCCTTGGTGACCACGGCGGCGGTGCTGTCGTGCGGGCGGCGGAGTCCGGCGGGAGCTCGGGGACGGGCGCGGGGCGGCGCGCTGGGCTGGGCCGTGGCCTGGCAGGAGCTGGGCCGGCCCAGTTCGGCGGAGGGAAGCTCTTTTTTTTAATAAACCTTTTTTCAGAGAACTAAAACAATATGAACAAAATAACTAAAAATATTATATAGGCATATAATATATCAAAATTTGTAGAAAAAGATTTTCTACAACATGGACATTTTTAATATGCCAAATAAAATCCACACAAATCAGATAATTCAAAGAGTGCTACTGGTCTAATAAAAACTCAATAAAATCATTTTAAAAATACCAAAATGATTTCAAATTAATTTTTCTCCATTTTTTATTGTAGAGAATCATGTTACCCTATTTTCCATATATTTTATTTTTGGAGAAAAATAATTTGAATAAAACTCAGATAACTCCAAATTGAAAAATAAATATTTCAAATGGATTTTGAATTTGAGTTTCTTTGAAACTCCCAACTCATATTTCATAATTTGAAGAAGTCATTTTATCTTCTCTCGTGAAAATCATTGAGTTGCATAAAGTTTCTAAATTGGAAAAATATTTCCCAATGGAATTCAAATATTTTCAAACACCCTTTTCATTTAAATAAATGGAAGAAGTCATGTCATCTTCTCTCCAGGGTTTTATGAGGAAAAGAATTTGAATTCACGGGGATCAAAAGAAAAAGGTGAAAGTTTGAGAAAGTCCTTTTATTCACTCTCATTTAACTTTCAAAAGTTTCGAATTTCACTCAATCAATCACACAACAATCAAACAATCAATCAAACCTATCTATTTATTATAACTATCCAAAATTTAGAATTTTGGGATGTTACAGTTAGGAAGCATTCCACATCAAAATTTCTATTTTTATCATTTACCCACTCGAGGACGAGCAGGAATTTAGCTTGGGGATGCTTGATACGTCTCCAACGTATCTATAATTTTTGATTGTTCCATGCTATTATATTATCTGTTTTGGATGTTTTATGGGCTTTAATATACCTTTTTATATTATTTTTGGGACTAACCTATTAACCGAAAGCCCAGTGCAAATTGATATTTTTTTTGCCTATTTCAGTGTTTCGCAGAAAAGGAATATCAAACGGAATCCAAACAGAATGAAACCTTCGCGAGTATATTTTTTGGAACCAACATGATCCAGGAGACTTGGAGTGGACGTCAAGGAAGCAGCGAGGCGGCCCCGAGGTAGGAGGGGCGCCCAGGGGGGCCATGCGCGCCCCCACCCTCATGGGCCCCTCGCGGCTCCACTGACCTATTTTTTTCGCCTATATATACTCTTATACCCTGAAACCTTCGGGGAGAGCCACGAAACACCTTTTCCACCGCCGCAACCTTCTGTACCCGGGAGATCCCATCTTGGGGCCTTTTCCGGCGATCTGCCAGAGGGGGATTCGATCACGGAGGGCTTGTACATCAACACCATAGCCTCTCCGATGATGTGTGAGTAGTTTACCACAGACCTTCGGGTCCTTAGTTATTAGCTAGATGGCTTCTTCTCTCTCTTTGGATCTCAATACAAAGTTCTCCTCGATCTTCTTGGAGATCTATTCGATGTAACTCTTTTTGCGGTGTGTTTGCCGAGATCCAATGAATTGTGGGTTTATGAACTTGATTATCTATGAATATTATTTGATTCTTCTCTGAATTCTTATATGCATGATTTGATATCTTTGCAAGTCTCTTCGAATTATCAGTTTGGTTTGGCCTACTAGATTGATCTTTCTTGCAATGGGAGAAGTGCTTAGCTTTGGGTTCAATCTTGCGGTGCTCGATCCCAGTGACAGAAAGGGAAACGACACATATTGTATTGTTGCCATCGAGGATAAAAAGATGGGGTTTATATCATATTTCTTGAGTTTATCCCTCTACATCATGTCATCTAGCCTAATGCGTCACTCCGTTCTTATGAACTTAATACTCTAGATACATGTTGGATAACGGTCGATGTGTGGAGTAATATTAGTAGATGCAGAATCGTTTTGGTCTAGTTGTCACAGACGTGATGCCTATATTCATGATCATTGCCTTAGATATCATCATAACTATGCGCTTTTCTATCAATTGCTCGGCAGTAATTTGTTCACCCACCGTAATACATGCTATCTTGAGAGAAGCCACTAGTGAAACCTATGGCCCCCAGGTCTACTTTACATCATATAAGTTTCCAATCTAAAATTCTAGTTTACAATTTATTTTGCAATCTTAATTTTCCAATCTATATCACAAAAATACCAAAAATATTTATCTTATTATCTCTATCAGATCTCACTCTCGTAAGTGACCATGAAGGGATTGACAACCCCTTTATCGCGTTGGTTGCGAGGTTCTTGTTTGTTTGTGCAGGTACTAGGGGATTTGCGTGTAGTCTCCTACTGGATTGATACCTTGGTTCTCAAAAACAAAGGGAAATACTTACGCTACTTTGCTGCATCACCCTTTCCTCTTCAAGGGAAAACCAACGCATGCTCAAGAGGTAGCAGTCGACCCTGAGGGGTACCCACGAGTGATTTGGAGACGGGTTTACCTGGAGGGTACCCGAGAGTTGAATAGGAGGCGTGGCCAGGCACTCTTAGCCCTTGCCGCAAGTCCTCGAGATGGGGCGATGGGGTCACATCTTTCGTGAGTCCCTGTTCATGACCGCACTACCAACACACTAACGGTTTGGATATTTGATCTGAGGGGCCTCTGGCCTGATAGCACTAACCATCACGCGGGCATAGTATGGGCGTTCTGCGTCGTATGCATCAGCCAAAGCTTAATTGACGTCGTGCGACTGAGCTGCGCGCGCCGGATTGGACTGGTAAGCACCTGCCTTTTTTAAGGAGGTAGCTAGGTCTGCTCACCGGCCGCCCACGCAACGTGTAGGAGTTCCCGGGGCGATGGCCCAAGACCCCTGGGGGCATAGGTTTAGTCCGGCGTGCTGACCTCTCTATTAAGCCTAGGTCAGGTTGCGGCGTATCGTTTGGCTGAGGCCGGACATGACCTAGTAAAGTGTGTCCGGCCAGAGTTAAGCGAGTGTGTTGGGTAAGTTGGTGCACCCCTGCAGGGAAGAAAACATCTATCGACAGCCTATCCTATGGTAACGGAAACTCGGAGTTGTATCCCGATCGATACAACTAGAATTGGATACTTGAGATGAGAAATCGATATGAGAAATGGATAGTATGGCTCTGGGATTGCTTTCTCGCAGGGAGTCGAGAAAGGATCTCTGGCCGAGGTTGATAACACTACTCTACTCCCTCCTATTGCTGCAAGATGGTGGTTTCCAGAAGATGCTAGTATTCGATAGGACTAGCTTCTCCCCCTCTTATTCTGGCATTCTGCAGTTAGTCCACATATACTACCCTTTTCATTGATACCGGTGCATAAGTAGTGTAGATCCTTGCTTGCGAGTACTTTGGATGAGTACTCACGGTTGCTTTGCTACCCCTTTCCCCCTTCTATCTTCTTTCCGGTTGTTGCAACTAGATGATGGAGTCCAGGAGCCAGATGTCACCACCGACGCTTACTACTACCCCGAGGGTGCCTATTACTACGTGGAGACCGTTGACGACCAGGAGTAGTTAGGAGGTTCCCAGGCAGGAGGCCCTGCCTTTTCGATCGTTGTTGCTTTTGTGCTAGCCTTATTAAGGCAGACTTGTTTAACTTATGTTTGTACTAAGATATTGTTGCTTCCGCTGACTCTTGTGTATTCGAGCTTATGTATTCGAGCCCTTGAGGCCCTTGGCTTGTAATATAAAGCTTGTATTATTTTAATTTGTGTCTATAGTTGTGTTGTGATATCTTCCCATGAGTCCTTGATCTTGATCATACACATTTGCATGTATGATTAGTGTATGATTGAATCGAGGGCGTCACAAGTTGGTATCAGAGTTGACTACCTGTAGGTAGCCCCCTTTCCAACTCCTTGGTCGAAGTTGAGTCTTGTCACTGAAAAACTTTTACTAACATTGTTGTGTGTCTTACAGGCCCACGTCGCCATTGGGTGGTATTAGGATCTTTTATTCCTTGTCTTACTCTGGGATTCTGATCTTTCTTCTCCTCGGGTTAAAAGTTTTATTGACTCTAACATTAGGATCTCGTGGTCAGATCCACCCGAAGAGCCCCTTATTACAGATGATCGCCTACTACACTAGAAGATTTCGAAGATACTCTACGATGTTCTCTCAAGACTTTGTGTCATCGCTTTTGCAATTTCCTCTCATCGATAAACCCCTATGGATAACCACATACACTTGCCATTCATGCAATCATTCCTCGTTGATCTTGTTATTAGAAGATACCCCAAAATCCTCTCTATTTTATAAGAATACTTTGTGCCTACTGCCTTGTAGTTCTTTGCCACCTGAATACCCCTACGGATAATTTCTCGCACTTATCGAGTATCCGCTCATACCTAGTTGATTCAAGTATTTCACAAAAGTCTTCGAAATACCATTCGATCTTTCGTAAATCCTTAGCAGCCTATTGCTCTTGAAGTTCTTGCTTGCTTGCATTATGGTTAATCCCATAAGTCTGGTAATCTTATTGGCATCCTTTGTCATTATCATTTTGAGTCCGTTGATTCAATAGGTTGCGATTGCTTGCAATCCTCATTCGAATCCTAGAATTCATCCTTCTAGCTCAAACGTCATCTTGGACATGAGCTAATTCTTGACCAATCAGATTACCATCGATTGTACCCCTAAGTATATTCAACTTACCCATCCTCAATCAGAGCGTTTGCTTCTGATCCCTTGATTTTGAAATCATAATTCCTATGTATTTGAGCTTTGAATTAGTTAGTTGTTTCTATAATTTGATCCCCTTGCATTGTTTCTTCCTCTGGGTGTGTGCCGATACTCACATCAGCTACATTGTGGACCGCCAAATCCATTGTTGAATCATTATTCGACAGTGTCCTTCATGTTGAATCACCTTGTGAGTTGTTTTCCTATTACATAATGCCCTTGGTAGATTGTATCCTCTTGTTTTGTCAACCATGCTCTGCTTTCGAGCTTGTGTTAATTACTTTTGAAGTTGTGGTATATGTTCCTAAGATGCCCCTATGAGTTGAACCTATGCCTTCCATAAATCCGTGTGAACCCGAAAGATTTCACGGGTCATACTCATCTTGTATTTCACCAGGTAAAACTTTTGACACTAATGCCATTTTCAAAACAGGGAGTGGATGAAAGGTTATGCATTGGAAAAGTGGGAGTCGACCTTGAACTTTGCGTTCATGCCCATGGACACAATGTAGATCCTATCATGGAAGCTTCTTGTAGTAATAACTATTTTCTTGATATAATATCATATGGAATCTGTGAATTGATCCTTTGCAATCGTGGTTCTGACCATGATTGTTCCCCCTTTGATTCCATTTCTCAGACAAGTTAAAGCACTTGTCTTCTGCAGATCAATGCATCTCCGCAACCTCTATTTTGATCTTCCTTCGAGTATTGCCCTCTGGTATCTTGAGAATATCAAAGAACTGTGTTGCTTCCTATGAGTCTTCATCTAGTATTGCCTCTCACTGATTTTAGATTTCCCCCGGGTTAAGAGTTATTAGTCACTCGAGAACACCAATAAGTGAATCGATTCCGCACTCCGATTCAATAACTCTAAGTAATTTTCGTTGCTTATGAGTTTAATAATCTGTCAAGTCATTCCTAGCCTGATCGGGTATATCATTATCATGCTAAATTTTAACTGTGCTACCTGGTCCTTCCCAAAGCACAATTTTCGATGATGAGCTAAGCTTACGTCAATCTTCCTTGTCTTATCATTTCGCCTTGAACAACAAGCTTGATTTCGAGTTTGTGTCGTACTCGTGGTTCCAATAACCTTTCGCTTCATCATTCCTTTGACTTGATGTCATCACCGATCGATTACATCTTCATGAAATCTCTTGACAAATGTGTCATGATCATCATCAACATTCTGAGCTCTTCCAGGATATCAATTGAATTCATGATGAGAAATACCATCATTGCCCTTCGATGAGTTGTTGCTGAGCCCATCGGCCACCTCCTCTTCTTCATGATGAAATTGTACGAGCTGTTCTCGTAGTTCCTCCTGGATCCTTTTGTGTTTCGAAGTCTGACCTTTACCTGCTAACCATGTCGATGCTATCCCAAATCATGACTGTGGTACTCAACATCAACAAAGAACATTGGAAGCGCAATGCTAAATGTTTCTTGATCGATTATCCAAACCCTGTTGTATGGGTAACAACATGAATCCCCTCGCCCCTTTACCTAGTTGGTTATCTACTTACTATCCTGCCATGGATATCGTCCTCTGCTTGTCCTTAGGAAGGGAATACTCCTTACAATTGTGTGTAAACACATTTTCCTTTCTATTGTCCTGATTAAACTAACAATCATATTTTCCTTTCCATTGTTTTGTTTAACCTTTCATTTAATTTATGAGATCTAAGAAGTAATAGTTCCCTGCTTATATAAACACCCCGGTGTACAATTTGTCAGTAAGACCCTGTTATTATTGCTGTTAACATTCCGGTAACCACCGATCGACGAGAACTTTGCCTATTGGTCCGCCTCATTTCAACGAGCAGGAAAATGGTTCTCTTCGTCCCTCACCCTTGGTGCCAACGTTGTTGCCAACATACCCGACATGCTACCCTTGGACATGCCTTGTTATACTGACCATGCAAGATGTCAGAGCCCTTCCTTCTTTTAACCCACATGGTGGGCCCATAACCCACAGTTCCACAGGATTGAAACATGACTCTCATGTACTCCCCTATTTAGAAAGCTCTTCCTCACCCTTGGCTTCGTATGTAAATAACGAGCCACCTTCCTAGAAATGATCTACTCGGGTATCAAATGCAATGTCTATTTTCATTGCTCTGAAACCCTTTCACGCTCTATTTCAGGAATCAAACGGTTAGCTATTTGCTTGAATATTCTATTTGCACCTTCTTACTTTTCTCTAGATATTTTCTTAAGTTTCGATTTGAGAGTTACTTTCCGCCACCTTCCCTGATGTTATCTACCAGATAAGCAACCTGGTAGAGGACCGTTCTTCCGAAGTTACCCCTTGTCCTTCCGTAAGTACGATGAAGGCCCCAAAGAAAGGATGACGACGTCTTCATGATGACCTGAAGTAGAGAAACGAAGACATCAACGAGAGGGATCAACTTCCTTGAGAAGAGCAACCAAGACCGAGAAGATCCGTTAGAATTTCGTAACCAGAACTTTCCCCCTTACTCCACCTCTTAAATCTCGGGACGAGATTTCTTGTAGTGGAGGAGATTTGTAACACCCCAGTGTCATGATATAGTAACCGCACCCTAATGTGCCATGTCATCATGTTTTACTAATCTGTTTTGCCACTTGATAAAATTGGGATCAAATTCAAATTGCAAAAAGAAGTCAAATTATTATTCCTTCAAACTGTCAAGTAAAAATGTTCGTTGGGTTGCAATAATCCACTAGCTAATTTTCATGTAAGAATTAACAATTTTCAAAATATTTAAATGCCCCTAAAATATTCAAAACAATACCAAATAGCGCCATTTAGCTCATTTAAATATAATGTTAAATTCAAATGGTTTCAATTTGAGCCCAAACTCTTTGTGCCATCGAAGAATTTTGTCTAGTATTTATATGACATGTTTCACATTTTACAAAAATTGTTTTTGTGGGTCAACTAAATGCAAAACAGGAGCTAAGAACTAAAATAAAGAAAAGAAAAGAGAACTTTTTGAGACACAAGAAAAGGAAAACTAGCAATGCCCAGTGTACAACTGGGCCTTAAGTGAAAAATGGGGCCATCCCACCTAGTCGTACCTAACCTCCCGCTACAGTAGGCAGGCAGTGACTGTGGCGACCATCCATGGCCGGCCATCCCACCTAGTCGTACCTAACCTCCTGCTACAGTAGGCAGGCAGTGACCGTGGAGGCCATCCATGGCCGGCCATGGCCACACGTCGATCATCCGCTCCCCCTACTACCTACAAGACGACCCTAGTGACCCCCCTCGAACCTTAGCCTCGTTCTCTCCCTCCTTGCGCCGCCTTGTTCTTCCTCACGCTCGGCCGAACAACCATGTCCATGGCCGTCCTCTTCCTCACGCCCATCGAGCACCCCATGCCCTAGGACCGTGCACATCCGCTCCGCCACATCCCGCTGCTGCACCCTCGCTGACGGGCTCGAGCTAGGAGGCGCCGTATGCTCGCCATCAAGCCCATCTGCATCGCGTACATCATCGATGTCCGCCGTCGTTGCCGTGGCTCCGGTCCACCTCTAGCCTCCCCGACTATGGCATCGAGCTCGCGGTGATCTCCTCTGCCGATTCCCCTCGACCCCGGTTCCGATCCATGCCATTTTCACCATAGCTCCCCTTGGACAGTGCTCGGTCGGAGCTTGGACCCGCGCACGCTAGCTGCTCCTGTTGCCTGTGCCCTTGCCCGGGGTCTCTCCCTGCTTGTGGTGCCCCTAGACCGTGCCCCTGCCGCCTCCAGCACACGTCCATGGCCGCCCCTATGCCCGTCTACCGGCGCGCGACCCACGCCGCTGTAGCTGCTCATCACCGCGACCGTGCCTGCGTTCCGCGTGGCTTGGCCTCGCGCCACGCCGGCGCCCGCCCCTCCGAGCTGCTGCCCCGCCCGTCCCTGCTGACCCGTCGCCTAACGCCTCCCAACGTGCGTGCGTTCTTGTAACACCCTCGATGCGACTATATCTCCCACGTGTCGAGGCACGACTTAGAGGCATAATCGCATTGAAGGCATATGTCGCAAGTTAGGCAATCTTCACAGCATCCCATGTAATATAGATAATAAAAGGGGAGATAACATAGTTGGCTTAGACTCGCCACGTCAATCAAGTACATAAATAGCTTTACATCATTCAAACACTCATGGCCCGACTACGGCGCCAAAATAAAAGATAACCCAACATGCGACACGGTCCCGATCACACCCAACTGGGCACCACTACTGATCATCAGGAAAGGAAACATAGTATCATTGAGAGTCTTCGTTGAACTCCCACTTGAGCTCGAGCGCGTGACCTGGAGTGGAATCATCAGGCCCTGCATCTGGTGTAATAGTAAACTGTGAGCCACAGGGACTCAGCAATCTCGCACCCTCGTGATCAAGACTATTTAAGCTTATAGGTAAGGCAAGGTAAATATATGTGGAGCTGCAGCAAGTGACTAGCATATGGGGTGGCTATCCTATTCGCAAAAGAGAGCGAGAAGAGGAGGCAAAGCGCGAGCGAGAAACTAGAGGACAACCTGTGCAAACATTACTCCAACACTGTGTCCACTTCCCGGACTCCGCCGAGAAGAGGCCATCACGGTAACACACTCAGTTGATTCATTTTAATTAAGTTAAGGTTCAAGTTATCTACAACCGGACATTAACAAATTCCCATCCGCCCATAACGGCGGGCACGACTTTCAAAAGTTCAAATCCCTACAGGGGAGTCCCAACTTAGCCCATGACAAGCTCTCACGGTCAACGAAGGAATAGACCTCCTCCCGAGACGTTCCGATCAGACTCGGTACCTCGGTCCTTCAAGACACTTCGACAGTTTAAAACAAGACCAGCAACACCACCCGAATGTGCTGATAAATCCCGATAGGAGCTGCACATATCTCTTTCTCAGGACACACTCAGATGAGCTCTCCATACAACTAAAACCAAACCTCGAGTTTCCTCGAGGGGGCGCTGCACAGGACTCTAGTTTGGACCAACACTCAGAGGAGCACTGGCCCAGGGGGGCAAAAATAAGATGACCCTCAGGCTCCGGAAACCCAAGGGAAAAAGAGGCTAGGTGGCAAATGGTAAAACCAAGGTTGGGCATTGCTGGAAAATCTTTAATCAAGGCAAACTATCAAGGGGTTCCCATTATAACCCAACCGCGTAAGGGACGCAAAATCCGGGAACATAACACCGATATGACGGAAACTAGGGCGGCAAGAGTGGAACAAAACACTAGGCAAGAGGCCGAGCCTTCCACCCTTTACCAAGTATATAGATGCATTAAGATAACATGGCAATATAATGGTATCCCAACAAGTAAATAAATGTTCCAATAAGGAACGGCCTCCAATCTTCACCTGCAACTAGCAACGCTATAAGAGGGGCTGAGCAAAGTGGTAACATAGCCAATCAACGGTTTGCTAGGACATGGTGGGTTAGAGGTTTGACATGGCAATTTGGGAGGCTTGAAAGCAAGTGGTAGGCATCATAGCATAGGCATAGCAAAAGAGCGAGCAATCTAGCATAGCAAAGATAGTAGTGATTTCGAGGGTATGATCATCCTGCCTGCAAAGTTGTTAGAGTTGACTGGATCCTCGAAAGCAAACTCAACGGGCTCCTCATTAGCGAACTCGTCTCCCAGCTCTACCCAAACAAGACAAACAAGCAACAAGGACACAATCAACCACGTGCAAGGATCAAACAATATGATGCACGGATGGTATGCTATGCGGGATGCGATGCGGGATGCATATGCAAGATTTGACAAGGGGTGCATGAACCTGGCCTCAACTTGGGAATCAAAGTGTGCCACTGGAAAGATGAGATTAAATCGCTTGAAAACGATAAAAAGAACGCCGAAATCGGTCTGCGAATTACAGCAAGTAGCCTTCTAAATGCAATGAGATGAACAAGCTACAGCACCCAAACATGGCAACAAAATACATGGCAGGGATGAATTCAAGATTCTTAACAAAAGTCTAGCACTGAGCTACGGCCAAACCATCCATTAACAGGTTCAAACAAGCATGGCAAAAATGCATATGGCAAACAGATTTCAGACTTAGTGAAATTAACACTTGTCTGGAATTTCAGATCAGGTAGCACTCTTTGGAGCAACAAAACTACATGCTACAGGGCCTGAACATGGAAAAGTAAAGCATGGCATGGAGGGGAGCTACTCAAAGAGCTTAACAAAAGTCCCTTAGTGACCTTGAGCCAAAAGGGATGAGAAAATACAATTGCAAGCATGTGAACATGGCAAAAACATAATCAGTTTTCAGACTTGGTGAAAACTGGAGCATGCTAAAAACAGATATCAAGTAGGCATGTTTACGAGCTCGATGCACTCACTACGGAGCAAGTCATGATAATCTAAGCATACACCCATCAAGAATACACAAAATGCAAGCTAGACATGGCAAGAAAAATAGCATAGCATGAACGGATCAACTACAACATCCTCGGCAAAATTGCTAACAAGTAGACAATCTGCCCAGATTCACAAAGTAGCAAAAGTAGAGCTCGATTGACTCATGCTAGGTTGCTCCATAATTGCAAACAAGGACATGGATGGATAGAGCACTAAAAGATTAACAAAACACCCTTACTGATCATCCTTAAAAGAGGCACGGATCACTAGGAAACAACATGAACATATGGCAACATGAGATAAACAGATCAAACACTTAGTGGAAATGCTAAGTCCTTGAAATCAGAATTACCAAGTGCCTCACTTGGCAAGCTTGTGCTAGTCACCACACACATCACAAAAATACATGGGTTGCACCTCTGGAAAGATGGCAAAACCCTTAACAAAACATATGTAGAACTCATGGGCATATCATGCACACAATAATCATGGCAAAAATGACAAATATCTAAATTGAGTAGGAGATCTGACAATTATCTCAAGTAGCACTCTTCTAACAGCATTTCGGGCATCAAGATGAACTCAAATGAAAATTATGCAATGGAATGAAATGATGTGCTCTCTGAGACGAACATTTTGATATGCTATATGCCAAAAAACGGAGTTACGGATGCAAAGTTACGATGCGATGAACAGGAGCATATGAGCTAGGGTTTCAGGCAAAAAGTCAACCGTCGGGATCCAGATCTAGATTCGGGGCACGCGGTTCGAGGTTTGTCGGCCGGAGTTCGCTCGAGCTTGCTGGAGCAGGGGCTTGCTAGAGAGGGGCCTTGAGAGGAGGAGGGGCCGACCGGGAGGTGCCGGCGACGAGGTCGGCGGGGTCGGCGGCGGCCGGGCGCACGGTGGCCGGCGAGGTGGCGGAGGTGGAGAGGAGCCGCCGCGGTGGAGCTCCTCGGCGGCGAGGCCGAGCGGCGAAGGCGCGGTGGCGGCGGTGTACCAGGCGGCGGGGCGAGGGAGACGAAGCCCCGGGCGGCGGTGGCGGATCCCGGGCCGCGGGGGCCGGCCACGGGCCGAGCGGGCCCGCGCGGAGTTGGCGGCGATGTGGGGCGCCCGCGCCACGTGGCTTGCCCCGGTTGGCCGCGGCGGTTAGTCCGGAGGGAACCGGACGTGTCCGGCGGCGGAGATGATTTTTTTAGGGTTTGGAAGGGGGGGAGATCCGGAATTTCGAGAGGGGGACCTATTTATAGGCATAGAGGGAGCTAGGAGAGTCCAAATGAGGTGCGGTTTTCGGCCACGCGATCGTGATCGAACACTCTAGATGATGGAGAGAGTTTTGGTGGGTTTTGGGCCAACTTGGAGGGGTGTTGGGCTGCAACACACACGAGGCCTTTTCGGACCCTCGGTTAAGCGTTGGAGTATCAAACGAAGTCCAAATGGTACGAAACTTGACAGGCGGTCTACCGGTAGTAAACCAAGGCCGCTTGGCAAGTCTCGGTCCAATCCGGAAATGTTTAATCCCCACACACAAAAGAAAGGTAGAAATGACCACCGGAGGAGAACGAAATGCAAAACGAACAACGGGGAAAATGCTCGAATGCATGAGATGAACACGTATGCAAATGCAATGCACATGATGAAATGATATGAGATGCATGACAACGATAACAACACACAGAGACAAAAACCCGAACCCGAGAAAATAAAATAACTTAACGCCAGAAACGGCAAGAGTTGGAGTACAAATTGGGAAAGTTACATCCGGGGTGTCACAACACTCCACCACTACGAAAGGATCTCGTCCCGAGATCTAGGACTAAAAGAACGCCGGGTATTCAGAACGGCGGTGATCCTCGTGTTCCCAGGTAGCTTCACGATCGGAATGGTGTGACCACTTGACTTTGAGGAATTTGATTGATTTGTTGCGAGTCTTGCGTTCAGTCTCTTCAAGAATAGCAACGGGGTGCTCACGATAGGAGAGATCTTCTTGGAGGTCAATGTCCTCGAAGTTGACGGTGCGGTCAGGAGTCTTGAAGCACTTTCTAAGCTGAGAGACATGGAACACATCATGAACATTCGCAAAGTTTGAAGGAAGCTCGAGTTGATAGGCGAGATCGCCTCTCTTGCTGACAATCTTGAAAGGTCCCACGTATCTAGGGGCAAGCTTCCCTTTGATACCGAAACGACGAGTACCTTTCATAGGAGAGACGCGGAGGTAAACATGATCTCCGATCTCAAAGGCCAAATCACGGTGCTTACTATCATAGTAGCTCTTCTGACGGGATTGGGCTGCTTTGAGGTTATCTCGAATGACTTTGCACATCTCCTCTGCCTCTGTGATTAAGTCATTTCCCAAAAGCTGACGTTCACCGGTTTCAGACCAGTTGAGAGGGGTATGGCACTTCCTGCCGTACAGAATTTCAAACGGGGCCTTGCCCGAACTTGCTTGAAAACTGTTGTTGTAGGAGAATTCAGCATAAGGAAGACAATCCTCCCACTTCATGCCGAAGGAGATCACACAAGCCCTAAGCATATCTTCAAGAATCTGGTTGACACACTCGACTTGACCGCTAGTTTGAGGATGGAAAGCTGTGCTGAAGTGGATGTTGGTGCCCATGGCCTTTTGAAAAGAATCCCAAAACTTGGAGGTAAAGATGCTGCCATGGTCTGAAGAGATCACTTGTGAAATACCGTGTAGAGAGACAATTTGAGAGGTATAGAGTTCCGCCAATTGAGCTGCAGTGATCGACTCTTTGATAGGCAGAAAATGAGCCACTTTGGTGAGTTTGTCGATGACAACGAATATAGCATCATTGCCACGCTTGGACTTTGGAAACCCACTCACGAAGTCCATTTCAATGTGGTCAAACTTCCATTCTGGAATGGCAAGAGGTTGGAGGAGACCTACTGGCCTTTGGTGTTCTGCCTTCACTCTTCTGCAGACATCACATTCATTCACGAACTGAGTAACCTCGCGCTTCATTTGAGTCCACCAATAAGCCTGCTTAAGGTCCTGATACATCTTCGTGCTCCCAGGGTGGATGGAGAGGAGAGAATTGTGAGCCTCGTTCATGATCACTTTACGGAGGTCACCTTTGGGTACAACAATACGATCCTCGAAGAAGAGAGTGTCCTTGTCATCAAGGCGGTAGCACTTGTACTTGGGTTGACTCTTGGCAATCCCAATCTTCACCTTTTTCACCATAGCATCAAGAAGCTGGGCTTGGCGAATCTGGTCTTCCAAGGTAGGAGAGACTTGAAGGTTGGCGAGGAAACCTTGAGGAACAACTTGCAGATTAAGTTTGCGGAAAGCTTCACAAAGCTCGGGTTGATAAGGCTTGAGAATAAGACTGTTGCAATAAGCCTTCCTGGTCAATGCATCAGCAATCACATTGGCCTTGCCTGGAGTATACTCGATACTCGGATTATACTCTTGAATCATTTCGACCCATCGAGTTTGCCTGAGGTTGAGATTGGGCTGAGTGAAGATGTACTTGAGACTCTTGTGGTCAGTGAAGATGTCCACTTTTCTTCCCAATAAGAGATGTCTCCAAGTCAAAAGAGCGTGCACAACTGCCGCCAACTCGAGATCATGAGTGGGGTAGTTCTTCTCATTGGGCTCCAACTGGCGAGAGGTATAAGCAACAACTTTCTTCTCTTGCATCAACACTGCGCCAAGACCTTGGAGAGAGGCATCACAAAAGACCTCGTACGGCTTGGATTCATCAGGCGGAGTCAGAACTGGAGCAGTGATCAATTTCTCTTTCAAAGTGTTGAAAGCAATGTCACACTCCGGAGACCAAACGTACTTGACGTGCTTCTGGAGAAGATTTGAGAGAGTCTTCGCGATCTTGGAAAAGTTTTCAACGAATCTTCGATAGTAGCTTGCGAGACCGAGGAAGCTACGGAGTTGCTTCATGTTCTGAGGAGGTTCCCAATTCACAATTGCAGACACCTTCTCAGGATTCACCGCAATGCCCTTGGCAGAGATGATATGACCAAGATAAAGAACCTCATCGAGCCAAAATTCACACTTGGAGAACTTGGCGTAGAACTGGTGTTCCTTGAGCTTATCAAGAACCAAACGCAAGTGCTTGGCATGATCTTCCTTGTTCTTCGAGAAAACCAGAATGTCGTCGAGATAGACCAAAACGAAGTCATTGGTGTAGGCGTTGAAGATGAAGTTCATCATGCGAGAGAACGTCGGAGGAGCGTTGACGAGGCCAAAAGACATGACAGTGTATTCATATGAACCATAGCTTGTCCTGAAAGCCATCTTGGGAATATCTTGCTCACGGATTCGAATCTGATGATAACCCATACGGAGATCAAGCTTGGAGAATACTTGGGCACCTATGAGTTGTTCGAACAACTCATTGATGTTAGGAAGTGGGTATTTGTTCTTGATGGTCTTCTTGTTCAATGGACGGTAATCAACACAAAGCCGGTCCGTTCCATCCTTCTTCTTCACAAAAAGAACACCACAACCCCACGGAGAAGAACTAGGCCGGATGAGACCCATTCTCTCTTGAATATCGAGTTGCTTCTTCAGCTCCTTCAACTCTTCAGGTCCGAGCTTGTAAGGACGCTTGCACACAGGTTCCGTGCCGGGCTCAAGATCAATAACGAATTCAACTGGTCGGTGCGGAGGCATTCCTAGAAGCTCTTCTGGAAAGACGTCCTGATATTCGCAAATGACTGGAATCTGCGAGATAGCATCCAGTTCACCCTTCTCATTGAGAGAAAACAAACGGATGGTATTATCCCGAGCGGCAAAGACAATTACATGCTCAGACGAATGAGTCAATTGAATTTGCCTGGCAGCACAATCAAGATGTGCCTTGTGCTTAGAAAGCCAATCCATTCCGAGAATAAGATCAATATCCGAGTTACCAAGAACAATTGGGGAAGAAAGGAACTTGTAGTCGCCCAAGGTGATAGTAATATCCGAGACGCAGAAATTAGCTGTCATTTGCTTGCCCGGTGACACGATTTGCAAAGAATTTTGCAGATACTGATAGTCGCACTCATACTTCGATGCAAAAGGTTTGGAAATGAAACAATGCGATGCACCAATGTCAAAAAGAACTTTTGCAGGAATATCATTATCTGGAAGGTTACCCATGATGACATCTGACGAGTCCTCTGCCTGAGCTGCATTCACCATATTGACCTTGGAGTACTTGGGGTTATGCTTGACCACAGCTGTACTTGCCGATCTCATAGGAGGAGGAGGAGGAGGAAGACGCCTCTGGTTGAAATACTTGTTGGCATAGTGACCCTTCTGTTGGCACTTGTTGCACGTGACCTCTGAAAGCGGACGGTGATATGGAGCACTCGATCTTGGAGGTTGTGACGAAGTCTTGTTCTGAAAGCCAGGGTTGGGTGGGTGGGAAGAACCACTGCCACCTTTGCTCTTCTGCTGATACGGCTGACGGAACAGAAGAGGAGGAAGCCAAAACTTCTGCTGCTTGGCCACTTGAGTAGAGGAAGAAGGAGTAACATCTCTGACTCGCTTCTTGGAAGCATCACACCTCAGTTGAGCAGCCTCTTGCTTCAATGCCATGTTGTAGAACTCATCGTACCTCAAGGGCTCAAAGAGAACAAGAGCTAGCTGGATTTCTTCTCTGAGACCACCCCTGAACTGGTATATCATGCTCTTCTCACCAGGGACGTCCTGCTTGGCAAAACGGGCGAGCTTCTGAAACAACTTTTTGTAGTCATAGACAGACAAAGAGCCTTGCTTCAGGTTGCGGAATTCCTCACGCTTGCTTTCAACCACGCTCTGAGGAATAGGATGAGCTCTGAAATCTTGACGAAATTCATCCCAGGTAATAACACGTCCACCTCTGGAATCCTTGTACTACTGGAACCATTCTGCAGCTTGATCTTTGAGTTGGAAGGAAGCAAACTTGACAAAGTCCTCAGGCCTGACGTTACTGCACTCGAAATGCTTGCACAGATCCACAAGCCAATCATCAGCATCAGTTGCCTCAACACAATTGCTGAAAGTCTTTGGCCCGTTAGCAAGGAACTGGTTGAGTGTAGCAAAGTGATTCTGATTGTTGCCTTGGTTCCCTTGGTTGCCTTGATTGCGCTCTTGAAGAATTTGCATGATCAACTGTGTGTTTGCATTGGTTGCGGCCATCACAGCTTGCCATGCCTCCAGAGGAGGGGGCGGTGGTGGCGGATCAGGATTCAGAGTCGTGCGTGTTGGAGGAGCCATCCTGAAGAGGTTGACATCCATTAGCACATTGATAGACAAATATTGAAGCTGAATCCAACGGAATGAAAATTGCAACATATAGTCTTCACATCCGAACAAAATGAACGAATGCATTCCTCTTGAAATGGTCACATATCCCTAAATTGAGAAGCCACTTAGAATTAAGGTAGAGAAATAAATCAACAAGGTGCGGATCAAGAACGAATACTCGGTAAGAAATCCCAATCTCAAACCAACTATCCGTGGAAGAAGAACTAGAGCTACAAGAATTCCCACCTATGAAACTCCCGAACCTTTCCGGTTATGCAATCAGGTGTTGGGGATACAGGGGAAGCATAATATCTCACCCAAATCTAGCAAATCCTACATCCAGCTGTATCCATCCTTCAACACATAACCGAGAAAAACTTCGGAAACCATCTACCTCAACCTTCGAAAAGCATCCGTTATACAAGTTATGGCGATACTCCCGAACTCCCGCCCCAGTATTGGGTGGCATCGAGGTTATCTCACCAACGAACTGCATAAAAGAGATTTTCGATGTCGGCGTACTAAACTCAGGTATTCCAGAACTGCAATGATAAAATTATGATGACAACACCTCAGAGCTCAACTCCCCGGGACACTTCCACAAAACCCCTGACAGGAGGCACCAAGACAATGTTCTCATCATAAAACCATCGGAACGATTCCAAGATACCCGCGTGATCCTAAATTTTTTTAGTGAAATTTGAGAAGAGAAGAGTCAAAACTCTACGTCAGGATGCCTTACCAGAGCAATTAGGAGACTGGGAAGTAAAAAGAATTCCTAAACTCTCCGATATATAATTCCTAAATGACTCAAAACATTTTTCTAGACACAACTCGGCTGCTAAAAACAATCAAGCAATGGGGCTCCTAAGGTCGGGGAAGGCTCTAATTACCAACTTGTAACACCCTCGATGCGCCTATATCTCCCACGTGTCGAGGCACGACTTAGAGGCATAATCGCATTGAAGGCATATGTCGCAAGTTAGGCAATCTTCACAACATCCCATGTAATATAGATAATAAAAGGGGAGATAACATAGTTGGCTTAGACTCGCCACGTCAATCAAGTACATAAATAGTATTACATTATTCAAACACTCATGGCCCGACTACGACGCCAAAATAAAAGATAACCCAACATGCGACATGGTCCCGATCACCCCCAACTGGGCACCACTACTGATCATCAGGAAAGGAAACATAGTATCATTGAGAGTCTTCGTCGAACTCCCACTTGAGCTCGAGCGCGTCACCTGGAGCTGAATCATCAGGCCCTGCATCTGGTGTAATAGTAAACTGTGAGCCACAGGGACTCAGCAATCTCGCACCCTCGCGATCAAGACTATTTAAGCTTATAGGTAAGGCAAGGCAAATATATGTGGAGCTGCAGCAAGCGACTAACATATGGGGTGGCTATCCTATTCGCAAAAGAGAGCGAGAAGAGGTGGCAAAGCGCGAGCGAGAAACTAGAGGACAACCTGCGCAAACATTACTCCAACACCGTGTCCACTTCCCGGACTCCGCCGAGAAGAGGCCATCACGGTAACACACTCAGTTGATTCATTTTAATTAAGTTAAGGTTCAAGTTATCTACAACCGGACATTAAAAAATTCCCATCTGCCCATAACCGCGGGCACGACTTTCGAAAGTTCAAATCCCTGCAAGGGAGTCCCAACTTAGCCCATGACAAGCTCTCACGGTCAACGAAGGAATAGACCTCCTCCCGAGACGTTCCGATCAGACTCGGTACCTCGGTTCTTCAAGACACTTCGACAGGTTAAAACAAGACCAACAACACCGCCCGAATGTGCCGACAAATCCCGATAGGAGCTGCACATATCTCGTTCTCAGGGCACACTCAGATGAGCTCTCCATACAAATAAACCAAACCTCGAGTTTCCTCGAGGGGGCGCTGCACAGGACTCTAGTTTGGACCAACACTCAGAGGAGCACTGGCCCAGGGGGGGCTAAAATAAGATGACCCTCGGGCTCCGGAAACCCAAGGGAAAAAGAGGCTAGGTGGCAAATGGTAAAACCAAGGTTGGGCATTGCTGGAAAAGCTTTAATCAAGGCGAACTATCAAGGGGTTCCCATTATAACCCAACCGCGTAAGGAACGCAAAATCCGGGAACATAACACCGATATGACGGAAACTAGGGCGGCAAGAGTGGAACAAAACACTAGGCAAGAGGCCGAGCCTTCCACCCTTTACCAAGTATATAGATGCATTAAGATAACATGGCAATCTAATGGTATCCCAACAAGTAAATAAATGTTCCAATAAGGAACGACCTCCAATCTTCACCTGCAACTAGCAATGCTATAAGAGGGGCTGAGCAAAGCGGTAACATAGCCAATCAATGGTTTGCTAGGACATGGTGGGTTAGAGGTTTGACATGGCAATTTGGGAGGCTTGAAAGCAAGTGGTAGGCATCGTAGCATAGGCATAGCAAAAGAGCGAGCAATCTAGCATAGCAAAGATAGTAGTGATTTCGAGGGTATGATCATCTTGCCTGCAAAGTTGTCAGAGTTGACTGGATCCTCGAAAGCAAACTCAACGGGCTCTTCGTTAGCGAACTCGTCTCCCGGCTCTACCCAAACAAGACAAACAAGCAACAATTACACAATCAACCACGTGCAAGGATCAAACAATATGATGCACGGATGGTATGCTATGCGGGATGCGATGCGGGATGCATATGCAAGATTTGACAAGGGGTGCATGAACCTGGCCTCAACTTAGGAATCCAAGTGTGCCACTGGAAAGATGAGATGAAATCGCTTGAAAACGATATAAAGAACGCTGGAATCGGAGCTACGGTTTGGAAATGTCAAGCAATTCAAATATGACACCGGTCTGCGATTTACAGCAAGTAGCCTTCTAAATGCAATGAGATGAACAAGCTACAGCACCCAAACATGGCAACAAAATACATGGCAGGGATGAATTCAAGATTCTTAACAAAAGTGTAGCACTGAGCTACGGCCAAATCATCCATTAACAGGTTCAAACAAGCATGGCAAAAATGCATATGGCAAACAGATTTCAGACTTAGTGAAATTAACACTTGTCTGGAATTTCAGATCAGGTAGCACTCTTTGGAGCAACAAAACTACATGCTACAGGGCCTGAACATGGCAAAGTAAAGCATGGTATGGAGGGGAGCTACTCAAAGAGCTTAACAAAATTCCCTTAGTGACCTTGAGCCAAAAGGGATCAGAAAATACAATTGCAAGCATGTGAACATGGCAAAAACATAATCAGTTCTCAGACTTGGTGAAAACTGGAGCATGCTGAAAACAGATATCAAGTAGGCATGTTTACGAGCTCGATGCACTCACTACGGAGCAAGTCATGATAATCTAAGCATACACCCATCAAGAATACACAAAATGCAAGCTAGACATGGCAAGAAAAATAGCATAACATGCACGGATCAACTACAACATCCTCGGCAAAATCGCTAACAAGTAGACAATCTGCCCAGATTCACAAAGTAGCAAAAGTAGAGCTCGATTGACTGAATCTAGGGTGCTCCATAATTGCAAACAAAGACATGGATGGATAGAGCACTACAAGATTAACAAAACACCCTTACTGATCATCCTCAAAAGAGGCACGGATCACTAGGAAACAACATGAACATATGGCAACATGAGATAAACAGATCAAGGACTTGGTGGAAATGCTAAGTCCCTGAAATCAGAATTACCAAGTGCCTCACTTGGCAAGATTGTGCTAGTCACCACACACATCACAAAAATACATGGGTTGCACCTCTAGAAAGATGGCAAAACCCTTAACAAAACATATGTAGAACTCATGGGCATATCATGCACACAATAATCATGGCAAAAATGACAAATATCTAAATGGAGTAGCAGATCTGACAATTATCTCAAGTAGCACTCTTCTAACAGCATTTCGGGCATCAAGATGAACTCAAATGAAAATTATGCAATGGAGTGAAATGATGTGCTCTCTGAGACGAACATTTTGATATGCTATATGCCAAAAAACGGAGTTACGGATGCAAAGTTACGATGCGATGAACAGGAGCATATGAGCTAGGGTTTCAGGCAAAAAGTCAACCGTCGGGATCCAGATATAGATCCGGGGCACGCGGTTCGAGGTTCGTCGGCCGGAGTTCGCTCGAGCTCGCCGGAGCAGGGGCTTGTCGGAGAGGGGCCTTGAGAGGAGGAGGGGCCGGCCGGGGAGGCGCCGGCGACGAGGTCGGCGGGGTCGGCGGCGGCCGGGCGCGCGTTGGCCGGCAAGGTGGCGGAGGTGGAGAGGAGCCGCCACGGTGGAGCTCCCCGGCGGCGAGGCCGAGCGGCGAAGGCGCGGTGGCGGTGGTGTACCA